>NW_015162498.1:557421-576135 GCF_001447785.1 Gekko japonicus
ATCATTTCTATACTGACTCCAGTCTCCGTCTCTGTTACTGGTACCTCCTGGAAGAAGTGGGACCTCTGTATATACTGGTGTGATCCCTTATTGGCTATTGCTACTTTATAATATCGCAAATTCCCCATTATATTAATAATATCAGAGCAATCAGGCTAACAACCTCTCATGTCTCCTGAGAAACCTGTATAAGGGTCAAGAAGCGACAGTTAGAACCGAATATGGAACGACTGATTGGTTTAGCATAGGAAAAGTACAACAAGGATGTACATTGTCACTCTGCTTATTTATTTATTTATTTTTATAGTATTTTTATCCCACCTTCCCCGCGAGCAGGCTCAGGGCGGCTTACATTACTTGGCACAATGTACCAAGTACATATAAAACAATTAAAACCAATTAAAACAGTCAAACCAATTTACAATTAAAGTGCTCACAGTGTCATTAAGTCAAGATAGCATAATACAGTATGGCATCCAAGTGCCCAACTCAGCAGTCTCCCAACATATCAAGCTAGTATAGCTCGCTCTCAGCTCCAGCCAGCCTAGCGCCACTGGTGTTAATAGTGGACATTGATGGTAATAGTGGGCGGCTCCTAGCTGAAAGCCTGGTGGAAGAGCTCCATCTTTCAGGCCCTGTGGAATTGCAGAAGATCCCACAGGGCCCTGATCTCCTCCAGGAGCTCATTCCACCAGTAAGGAGCCACCACAGAAAAGGCTCTGGCCCTGGTGGCAGCAAGCCTGGCATCCTTGGGGCCTGGGATGACTAATCGGTGTTGTGAATCCGACCATAGTGCTCTCTGAGGTATGTATGGGGAAAGGCGGTCCCTCAGGTATGTCGGACCCTGGCCATATAGGGCTTTAAAGGTAAGTACCAGCACCTTGAAGTGAATCCGGTATGCTATCGGCAGGCAGTGCGGTGCCTTCAGCACAGGCCGGATGTGCTCCCATCTAGGGATACTCATCTGCACTAGCTGCAGCCTCCAGATTTGGGACAAGGGCAGCCCCATGTAGAGAGCATTGCAGTAGTCTAATCTTGAGGTGACCATCGCATGGATCACTGTAGCCAGGTCATCACGATAGAGGTAGGGGGCCAACTGCCGAACCAGTCGAAGATGGTAGAAGGCCGACTTAGCAGTGGCTGCAACCTGGGCTTCCATCATCAAGGAGGGATCCAGGAGCACTCCCAAACTCCTAACCCCCGACACAGACACCAATGGTGCCCCATCGAAGGCCGGGAGTGGGAACCCCAACCCCGAACTGCCCCGACTGAGGCACAGGACCTCCGTCTTTGCCTGATTCAGCTTCAGCCGACTCAGCCTGAGCCAACCAGCCACGGCGTGCAACGCCCGGTCTAGATCTTCCAGTTTGGAGCCCAACCGGCCACCCAACATCAGATAAAGCTAAGTGTCATCAGTGTACTGATGACGCCCCAGCCCATACCTCCAGGCTATCTGGGCAAGGGGACACATCTAGATGGTAAAGAGCATCGGGGACAGACTGCTGTTCCCCAAGCACCACCCTTTGTCCCTGACCTCGGAGAAAGGAAGCAAGCCATTGCAAGGCAAGCCCCTGTATCCCCACATCGGCAAGGCGGTGGGTCAGCAACTGGTGGTTGACCATGTCGAACATGGCTGACAGATCGAACAACAACAGCACTGCCAAGCTGCTTTGATCAAGATGTCTCCAGAGGTCATCAGTAAAGGTGACCAGTGCAGTCTCCGTCCCGTGTCCTGAGCGAAAGCTGGACTGGAAACGATCTAATGTGGAAGTGTCATCCAGGAAGCTCTGCAGCTGTATCACCACCGCCCTTTTGATTAATTTGCCCAAATAGGGCAAATTGGAAACAGGCCAATAGTAGGCCAATTCGGCTGGATCCAAGGATAGTTTTTTCAGGAGAGGGTGGACCATCGCTTCTTGAGTGTCCTCGGGAACTGTCCCTCCCTGAGGGACTTGTTGGTAATCTCCCTTAGGGCACCTCGAAACCCCTTGTGGCCAGCTTTAATCAGCCAGGAAGGGCACAGATCAAGATTGCATGTGGTTGGGCGTACAGTCATGAACACTCTGTCGACTTCCTCCAGACCGAGTGGGCTGAAAGAATCCAAAGCCGGAATTGAAGGCATGCAAGGGGCCTCAAGTTCACTCACTGCATCAACTGTGGCAGGGAGGTCACAGAGGAGTGCCAAGACTTTATTCGCAAAATAGCTCGCAAACGCCTCACAGCCAATGTCCAATGTCCTAACATTTGGTCTGCCCTGTGGCAGAGCTGGAATCGGCCGAATCGTTCTAAATAATTGAGCTGGGTGTGAACTAGCAGACGCAATTGTAGCCGTATAGAACGCCTTAGCAGCCTTGATTGCCATCTCATAGGATCTCATAAACATCCTGACCTATAAGATGCTCTTGTTGCTTCATCTCAAGCACTGCGCCACCATCTCTCTAACCATCTGAGCTCTTGCTTCATAAGCCACAACTCCTGGGTAAACCAGGGAGTGAGCCTAGAGATAGGGCGCAGAGGACGCCAGGGAGCGATCTTGTCAATGGCTGCAGAGAGTCGGCTCTGCCAGTCCTCTACAAGCTCATCCAACGAGCCGCCAGGGGGCATTGGATCCCGCAGCTCCATTTGAAGCTGCACAGGGTCCATTTCGCTCCGTGGGTGAGCTAAAATACACTTGCCGCCTAAACAGGGTCGGGGTGGAACATTCAGATGGGCCCTCAGAGCATGGTGGTCCGACCATGGAACTGCCAAAGCAGTAATCCAGTCCACTGTTACTCCAGCCATGAAGATCAAATCAAGTGTGTGCCCAGCCCGGTGAGTGGGGGTTGTTACAAGTTGGGAGAGTCCCAGTGTTGCCATAGACGACACCAGGTCCGCCGCCTGAGTGGAAGTAGCGTCATCAGCATGGATGTTGAAATCACCCAAGACAATGAGCCTAGGATGTTTCAGTGGCCAGCCTAATACGGCCTCCACCAGGGCCGGCAGGCTATTGGCTGATGTGTTAGATGGTCGGTACACCAGCCAAATCACCACACTCTCCACCGCCCCCCATACCAGGCCAACACGCTCAAGGCCCATGATTTCCAACGACGGGAGTGCCCTGAAGGAGTAAGCCTTCTGAATGAACATAGCCACTCCCCCCTGCCCCCTAGTCCGCAATTGGTGTAGGACGGAGAACCCGGGGGGGCAAGCTGGGAGAGAGCCACGGTCTCCCCGTCCCACACCCAAGTCTCGGTCACACAAGCCAGGTCTACCTGCTGTTCCGACAAAAAGTCCCGAAGTACCATAGTCTTGTTATTTATAGATCTGGCATTACACAACACCAATGTCGAAGGAGGGTTATCCATCCTAGCCCCACTGCTGACAACCCTCGGGATGGGATGCAGGCTGGAAGGGTGCTGAGCAGACTTATTTCTCCACAGCCTTCCATTTACTTCCTGCCTGGACCCACTGCTATACTTCCCCCCCCCCAGGAGCACCGGAATCTGTTGCCCAGGCATCGCTGCACCAACCAATCTTCGCGTGAGCCTCAGACTGCTGGTAGTATTAAAAGGGACCCTCAGTATGCGCGCTGGTAGCAAGCAGCTGTTCCGGATGCTGATGCAGTCTAATTATCCCACATCCTACTATTTAAATATTCAATAAGATTGCTACTAAACATCCATCAGTGCACCAGTCTACTAATTACATAAGGCTGATGACATCCTTTACTAATCCTAGTGCTATGTTGTAATTGATCAATTAACAGTTAATCACATTAGCAATCAAAAATCGTGTCCATTATGCAATAAAGACAGTCAATCTAGTAGGCAGTTTCATAGCTAAGTAAACAACCACTCCCCATCTACCTTCAGCTAACTATCTAACTCTAACTGGCCTCAGTTACTAACTATCTTCTATTATGAAATGCCAGCCTGGATGAATCACAAATTGGAATTAAGATTGCCGGGGGAAACATAAACAACCTCAGATATGCAGATGATACCACTGTAATGACAGAAAGTGAAGAGGACCTAAAGAGCCTCTTGCTAAGTATAAAAGAGGAGAGTGCAAAAGTTGGCTTGAAACTCAACATCAAAAAAACTAAGATCATGGCATCCGGCCCCATCACTCCTTGGCAAACAGAAGGGGAAGTCATGGAAGCAGTGACAGAATTCATGTTCCTGGGATCCAAGATCACTGCAGACAGTGACTGAAGCCATGAAGTTAAAAAATGCCTACTCCTTGGGAGGAAAGCTATGGCAAACCTAGACAGCAGAATAAAAAGTAGAGACATCACCCTGCCAACAAAAGTCCATATGGTCAAAGCAATGGTATTCCCAGTAGTAATGTATGGCTGTGAGAGCTGGACCATAAGGAAGGCCGAGCACCAAAGAACAGAAGCTTTCAAATTATGATGCTGGAGAAGACTCTTGAGAGTCCCTTGGACTGCAAAGAGACTGAATCAATCCTAAAAGAAATCAACCCTGACTGTTCCCTGGAAGGCCTGATGCTGAAGCCACTCAATGAGAAGAGAGCACTCACTGGAGAAGACCCTGATGCTGGAAAAGATTGAAGGTAAAAGAAGAAGGGGAAAGCAAATAATAAAATGGTTAGACAGTGTTATCAATGCAATGACCATGAAATTAAGCAAACTCCAGAGGATGACAGAAGACAGGAGGGCCTGGTGTGATGTGGTCCATGGAGTTGCGAAGAGTCGGACTTGACTGTGCGACTGAACAACAACAGGAATAGAAGACAGGAGAAATGAGAAATCAGAGTGGCTAATGGGAGAAGGAGAGCCAATGCGGGGAAATACAATGGGTGGGAAGATTGACCAGAAGAAAAGAATAGCCAGGTGGGTAAGGCAGTGGGGCAGAAAAAATCAGGAGGGTGGATGACCAGGGTGGCAAGTGAAGTTATCCATACAACTGGGACCAGATTGTGCTCCAGTAACATCCTGAGATTGAGCAACTCCAACTGTGGGTTCTAAATCATGGTGGGTACCAGCAATTTTATCTGCAAAATTCATTGCATAGGAACCCCGGTGGTCTTATATGTTTTCCAGGAAAAGCTCTGCCAAATGGCATTATGCAGATGCTGTGGTTGCAGAAAAGTGAGCTAGCTTTGCTGCCAACACTGCCACAGAATAGGCACAACAATATGCTCCTACCCGTTGTCCATCATATTTACTTGGAGTTTTTCTCCACTTGTGTTCTGTCTGCCCAAACATTTCATCATCCAAAGCTCCTCAGTAAACCAATAGCCATTCCAGACTCCATGGAAGGAAAGAGGGCACTCGGGGCAATAATGTTTACAGCCCAGGTCATCGCTGTAATCCTCAGGCCAACCAGGGCTGCAACAGGAGGGCCTACCTTACTGAGCCGAAAATCCTCAAAAGTCATCAAGAACTCCTCTGGATCCATCAGCTTCCTGGGCTGGACCATCCAAATAGTCTCTCCACCCTTGCAGGGGTTCTAACCATCCATGAGTCTAAATCTCACAAGATAATGGTCAGCCCATGATAAGGGCAGAGTGGAAAATCCCCCCCATTACCAACTATGTACCTTATCCCCAGAGAAAACCAAATCAAGTATATGAGCCGCTATATGCATAGGTACAGAGTGTTCTGGGACAGTCCCATGGTTGTCATGGTGGCTCTAAAGTCCTCAGCTGCTCCTGTTAGGGCAGCCTCATCATGAACACTGAAGTCCCCATGGACAACAACCTTCATGGTCCTCAATGCCAAGTCTGAGACTGCCTCCGTCAGGGAGACTTCGGCAGTGCGGTGGATGGTACACTAATAGAATTCCTATTATGTCCTGGGTCTCCAGCATCAGGTACATACACTCAAACTTAGGACTCTGGCTAGCAAAGCATTTGGTGAGTGCCTCAGATGCCCATGACCACTCTCCTCCCCACCCACCAAGCCTAGGCTGATGCTGTGCAAGGAAACTTGGAGGGGGGAAGATGGGCACAACCTGCCAATTGAATGGGCACAACCTGCCCTTCCCTTCTTCCCCCTACTTGTCCTCTCCTTCTCCCACTGCCATACTTCCCTCTGTCCACCAGTGCCTCAATGATGGCACCACTCCACCCTTATGTTATGAGCTACTGAGCTTGTGGAAAGGCAGCATGGAAACCACAAATACTCCATTCTACCGAATCATTGATGGGATCTGCTTTTGCTTTGAATATGTGCCTATAAGAAGTGGGAGGCGAATATCTGTGTCATATCAAACTAGTCTGCATCCTCCTCTTACATTCAGCAAAGCTGGAAGCCTTCCAGAGGAAGAATCATTTCTGTTGGAGGGAGGCCTCCAGCTTTGGCAAAGCAGCATGGTAGGATGTTGCTTAGAACAATAACTAGGACAGTGTTCCAATTTTCCATGGATCATTTTTCAGCCTGAATTTTATCTGGCATGTTTAAAATGATTGATTTCTTTCCTGCTCTGCCTCAAAGATTCCTAAAGAGGGGGAACAGACACCGAAAACAGTCAAGATATGTAGCTTAGAAAGTATTTAGCAAGTGATTGTAAAACTGGAAAAGACAAGCATATATATATGTACATAAAATTTCTCACAATTACTTTCTAAGATGACAGAACAAATCTGGTTATTTTAAAGCTGACCCTAAGAAGATTTCAGTTGACAGTCTATGTAATAACTCATATTGAGGCAATAGTTTAATCTCACCAAAGCTTTTAGATAATCTGCACACACCTGTATGGGCTGTTTCCCCATCCCTTTGCTGTCCTTAGCCAAAGGGTAAAGAACTGTGCAGCAAGGCTCCTGTACCTGTCACAGAGGGCAATGAATGGGGCACCTATGGAAAGCAGGGCTGTTGCTTATTCTAAACCTTTGGATCTCAGCATGCCTCTAAAACCAGTCTACAGATTTGGAAAATTCACATCATGCAAAGGTTAACAACTATAGTACTTCAGAATCCAGGCTGGACCTCGCATTAAAACAAACAAACAAACAAACAAACAAAAAACCTTCCTTGCATATAGAAAGCTATAGCCCAGTCCAGTGAGTGGATTATCCCACTTGGGGCACTGTTTTTCCCGACTAAGATCCCCCACCCCAGCCAGGACAAGATTTTAAACTGTGATGTGGTCATTTTCTTCTAAAGAAAAGACTTGTTTACAAATACATTAAAGGTAAAGGTTCCCTTGCTCGAAAGCCAGTCGAGTCTGACTCTAGGGTTGCGGTGCTCATCTCCGTTCCAAAGCCGAAGAGCCAGCGCTGTCCGAAGATGTTTCTGTGGTCATGTGGCCGACATGACTAAACACCAAGGCGCACGGAACGCTGTTACCTTCCCACCGAAGTGGTACCTATTTATCTCCTTGCAATTTCTTGCTTTCAAACTGCTAGGTTGGCAGGAGCTGGAACTAGAGACAGGAGCTCACTCCGTTGTGCGGCAACTCGGGTCTTGAACTGCTGAAGACCTTCCACAGCCTGCAGTTCAGCGTCTTAACCACTTGAGCAACCACAGCTCCCTAACATTATTGAGTTCAACATTCTTCTTTTAGGTACTATGCCTGTGAGCATGGCAAGTTTGGCAACAGGTAATAAAGTAGGGATGGCTAATTGCTTCTCCTCCTTCCCTTGCAACCTGGCTTGCTCCTTCCACACAGGGATCCCCCTCCCCACCATGAGCAGCATGAAGCTTCCACAGTATTTGGGAATATTTGGACAGCTTTGTGCCCAATCGGGACATAACTCATTCAGGTCCTTTGAGCCAAAATAAACATAAATGTACTTTAATCTGGCTCAAAGAGGGAAAATGCAGAATGGCTTCAAGAAGAATCTCCCATCTGGATGCTCCACCTGCAGCCACCACAGGTCAGGAGACAAAGCTAAGCTCCCCCTATATTCAGCCCATTAAAGTACATGATAGCGCAACTTGGCAGGGAAAGAAAAAGGAAAGGGACACCGGGGTTCTGGGATGGGGCACATTGAAATCAGTAATCCACCTGTACTTTTGAGTAGATGCAATGGAGAAAACCCCTGGTCCGGGAGAAGAGTTTTGGCCTTGCCTTACCCCTGACGAACCAGGTTTCTTCATAGAAGAAGTTGCTTATGTGACTCCACCACCTTTATTTTAAAATGATGTGATCTCGGAGAACTGTGGTGTGTGATTTTTCAAATGTGGACATGGAGGTCTAAGATATGGTTCACAAAGGACCTGTCAAGAAAACCCTAACTCGGGAGGCAGGGCAGGGGGAGGTTCTATTTCATCACAACTGTCTTCTGCAATATATTTATACTGATTGCTGGCCCTAGAGATGTAACATTTCCAGAAATTTTGGAGGGGGATGTGATTTCTCCCCAGATTTTTTAAATGGAAATTGGGGGGGGGGGGATGAAATATATGCAATACTTACTGTCCTATCAAACCTCAACTAGTTTTACTGCTTTAACAACATAAAATAATCATTTATAACTCACAACATCTAAAAATTACAATATTTGACATCTATGGAATTGTTTTGTACAAGCAAAATAGCAAATATACCCAATACTTGAGAGAGAAAACTGTAAGCTAAAGCACCCTAAGCTATCTTTGTTTTTCCTATCCAGGTAGAGAGAGCTAAGTTGTCAATGAAACATTTGGTTTTCCTGAGGCCTTGGTGCAGTTTCTGTCCCGCCTCCTTCTGACCTTTTCCTTCCCTCCTGCAAAGTAGGACAATAAGCGACTTCTTACCCAGTATGTAGGTAAATGTATGGCAGTGGTTTGAGGTCAACCATGTCAGGTCAAAAGGAATGCAGTAGCCCGACTATTGTTAGTGGCTAGCCGATGGAAACATATGTAGCCCATCTTAAAATAGCTGCCTTGGTGACCGGTTGGTTTGCAAGTCCAATTCAATGTGTTGGTTAGAAACTTGAAAGTCCTTCATGGCCTACAGCCCATATATCTAAAGTACCACTTCCTCCTAAATGTCCCTTTGCCATCTACTGGTCGTTCCCTCACTTAAGGGGGCCCACCTGGCATTACAATGGCTTGCTTCCTTTCTCCAAGGTCGGGGACAAAGGGTGGCGTTAGGGGAACAGCAGTCCAGGAGACACCCGCTGGAGTGCGGTGTGCCCCAAGGGGCTGTGTTGTCCCCGATGTTATTCAACATCTATATGCGCCCCCTTGCCCAGATTGCCCGGAGGTATGGGCTGGGGTGCCATCAGTATGCTGATGACACCCCAGCTCTATCTGATGTTGGGCAGCTGGTCAGGATCCAGACTGGAGGACCTGGACGGGGTGTTACAGGTTGTGGCTGGTTGGCTTAGACTGAGTTGGCTGAGGCTGAATCCAGCGAAGACAGAGGTCCTGTGCTTGAGTCGGGGTGGTTCGAAGGTGGGGATCCCACTTCCAACCTTCAGGGGGGCTCCATTGGTGCCAGGACCAGAGGTTCGGAGTCTGGGTGTCCTCCTGGATCCCTCCCTTACTATGGAGGCCCAGGTGGTGGCCACTGCCAGGTCGGCCTTTTACCATCTTAGGCTGATTAGGCAGTTGGTTCCCTTCCTTGACCGTACTGACCTAGCAACAGTGATCCATGCGATGGTTACCTCGAGACTAGACTACTGTAATGCTCTCTACATGGGGCTGCCCTTGTCGCAGATCCGGAAGCTGCAGCTGGTGCAGAATGCCGCAGCCAGGCTGTTGATGGGCCTCCCTAGATGAGAGCACATCCAGCCTGTGCTGAGGACACTGCACTGGCTGCCAATAGCGTACCGAATGCGCTTCAAGGTGCTGGTTCTTACCTTTAAAGCCCTATATGGCCGAGGTCCGACATACCTGAGGGACCAACTTTCCCCATATATACCCCAGAGAGCACTACGGTCGGGGTCCCAAAATCTGTTGACCCTCCCTGGCCCGAGGGAGGCCAAGCTAGCCATCACCAGGGCCGAAGACTTTTTGCTGGCAGTCCCTACCTGGTGGAATGAGCTCCCGGAGGAGATCAGGGCCCTGCGGGACCTTTTGCAGTTCCGCAGGACCTGTAAGATGGAGCTCTTCCACCAGGCATTTAATTAGGGGCTGCCACTCCCGCTGCTATAGGCTCTTACGGCAGGCCGTTACAGCAGACCTGGCCCGAGGTTTTAACATCAAACTGATTATGAGCAGAGACAGCGCGGAACACCTGGCCAATTGAAACTTACTCCTGTAATGTACCATCTGTGCTTCTCACAGAATGAGCTGTGATTCTGTGTGGAATATCCAGTTTGTGTAGTTTGTAAGCTTCTATGATACACACCTTGAGATATCTACTGATGGCTGACTTGGACATTTTATTCCCCATATTTGATGGAGAGATAGATATAAATAAAGTATCTGTTTTCCTGATGCATTATGTTCTGTGGCACTGACAAAGGGAATGCTGATTTAATTTCCATATTAATTTGATTTTACTTTGAATATAACTTTATACCTACCGTGAATGTAGCACTAATAGAGCAGGGAAGGATGGGCTTGAATGAATGAATGGCTCTGCATGAAGGAGTGATTCTTGCCCCTTATCTAAGAATGAGTCTTTTTGCTTGGTTATGAAGAGTCCTTGGTTATGGTCAAAGAAGACCTCTTTGTTCCTTGTCTAGTAAACAATTAAAATACAATGTAACAGTACCCCTCATTGGGGTCATCCAATAAATGTATGCCAACTCAAATGATACCCCTTTACCTGTAACCAATGAATGTTTGTATATGCTGTTACCTCTGCCTATGTCATTTTGGGTATATAACCTTCTGCCCTTCCTTATTTGAACCAGAAAGCAGTTTGATTTTGCAGGCAATTTATTGCTTAGCACTGTTTTCCTCTTTATTGCAATACATATTTTAGTTTTTCTTTCTCACTTGGACTTCACTCATGGTGTTCTTTTCCGGGCCTTTCCATTTGTGGAACAGTTCTAAGTATGAATGCCTTTAATGCTTTCCTGACGTCCAGCATATGTCACAACTTCTCCCTCGAATGACTGGAATTTGGACAGAAAGATGGAAGGTTGATCTCTTGAGATCAATGGAATGTAGAGTTGACCTTTGGCCAAAAGGCTGGGTCAGTTCTCAACACCACCTTATCTCTATGGAAGACACAGAGCTCAGCCTTGCCAGAAAGTGCTCTGAGCTCTGACCCACGGGAAGTGATTGCCACTAAGAATAAGGTTTTCATTCTCTGCCACTTAAATGGAATCTATGCATCTGTGGAGAATCTTTCATGGCTGCTCCGTTGAGGAATCTATGTATGTGCAGGTGTCTTGAGAGACTGATACCTTTGGTTTGAGTTAACAGAGTCAGTACTGTTGCTTATGCTTGTTTTCTGAGGGTAGCAGATCTTAGACCTCTATCGACTTCTTGTAGGAAATCTAAAATAGACTTGACTTTAGGAATTAAGCCATCTACACCATTGAATGAATGCTTTCCAGGTAAAATTATATATTCTGTTAGTTGATAGTCTCCTGGATGAAAGGAGAGTGCCTGTAACCTCTGAATTGTAAGCTAGTCTCAGGCAGTGTTCCCTCTAAGCTGAGCTAGTGTGAGCTGGCTCACAGTTTTTTAGCCTCCGGCTCACACATATTTTTTCTTGGCTCAGGAAGGAGGGCTCCAGAGCAAACCGATTTATGCGGCAGCCAAATCGCCCGCTCACAACTTTAATGTCGGGAGCTCACCAAGTAGACTTTTTGCTCGCAAGACTCCACAGCTTAGAGGGAGCTTTGGTCTCAGGATGCTATCCCTCTCCATTTCCAAGCAGTCAAGTTTAACCACTCTGGATAGGGATGCCAGATTGGTCACAGATATAACATGTCTATGGATACTGGAAGCCTCAGAGGTAGATCTGTGGACTTTTGATGTATAAAACAGAGCATCTCTTCACTTTCATGTCATGATACATCCCCATCTGCGAACTGGGCTCCTCTGGCTCCTATACCCTCAGGTATTCCTTCAAAAGGTTCTACACTTTTTCCCTTGCCAGCACTGATGGCTGGAACTGCTTCTTGGGAAAACTGTGTGATGTCACTTCTCTCCCTTCTTTTAGATCCATCCTCAAATGCCACCTTCCACACAAATCCTTTGATACCTTAGAAGGTATAGCTAAGGATGAGAGCCAGCATGGTGTAGTGACTAAGAGTGGAGGACTCTGATCTAGAGAATGGGGCCCCCAGTCACACGGCAAAGTTGCCGCGGGAGAGACACGGGAGTCCCGCGGATTTTCCGGGCGCGATCTCACCTCAACATCTGGGAAGGGCAGTGCTCCCGTGGCGAACCCGTGGCTCCCCGCCAAAGGTGTGGAGTTAAAAACTAGTACCTACGAGGTATTAGTTTCCGGAAACCGCAGGGCCAGGGAGGGCGTCTGACCGCGTTTCCGGTGGACTTCCGTGGCATCCGTCGCTCGCCCATGTCCCGTCGCAAAGAAGGGGTTTTTTTTCCAAGTCTCCAACGGAGCAGGCACACAAACAGGAAGTGGCGTTTGCCACAGGACCCACGCGGCACGAGTGCCGGTTTGAACGCGCCATGCTGCTTCTTTGCCGCGCTGCAGACTAGCCATCTGATCTGCACCTTACGCCTACCCACGGGACCTCCAAAAGAATTCTGATCGGGCTGCCGCATGTTATTTTCCTCCGGGGCAATTAGCCACGCCTCCCCCCCGCATTTTCCAGCCCATGTGACCGGGGCCGGGGTTTGGTTCCTCACTCCTGCACATGAAGCTGGCAGAGTGATCTTGGGCCAGTCAGTTTTTTTTCAGCTCTCACCCTCACCTTGGTGATAAGGTGCCTGTTGTGGGGAGAGGAAGAGAAGGTGATTGTAAGCCACTTTGAGATTCCTTAGGGTAGAGAAAAGTGGGGTATAAAAACCAGCTCTTCTTCTTCAGTTCACATTATTCCCTGGTTTTCCCTGTATCTACCTGTTTCTATGCTCTTATGTCAACATTTTACCTGTAAGTTTCTCAGGGCAGGGACCTCTGGTGTAATCTGTAAAATACTGTGCCTATTGATGGTGATAAATAAATGAACAGAAATCATAATAATCACACAACTGAGTCCAGGGGAGCTTCTATCAACCACCTCCATTCTGGGAACTTTAAAGAGCTTAGCACAAAGAACAACTAATACAGTGGCAGCCTAGAGGCACACTGAGATCACTGAACTTCTGCAAGTTTATCCCAAGTGTTCAGGGCTCCACTGCACCTTTCTTCTTGGTTATCAAAATCACATCAAGCTTGATAGTCACCATTCCTACCACTTGCTTATCTGCTCCGCCTTGGCTATTTGTAAGCTAAAAATTGCACCCCCCCAAAAAAAAAAAAACCTAAATGCCTGCCAGTCCAGATCAGCATTTTAGATATCAACGAGATTCTTCCAATCCTTTAGTAAATGGTAAACTGGGAGTAGTCTTGCTTTCATTAACACTTCAGTTATCAATATACCTAACTGTCAACATGGCCCCATCTGTGGATACTTGAATCTACAGATTGGGGCCATGTAAAGACTAGGGACATTTTTCTGTATACTTGGAGGATCTCCAAGGTTTGCAGAAAAAGCTGAAAACTGATGGTGGAGGAGGGGGAGTTACAGGCAATGCACTTCTCTCAGAGCTGTTGCCTGATTATATATGCAGTGGTACCACAGGTGGGTAGGGGAATGGGTGGACAGGCACAGCAGCAGTGGCAGGTGGACGGGAGGGCAAAGCAGCATGAAGGGGGAGCTGAAAGATGGGTGGACAGAGTACTGAGAAGGGGGATGGATGGGCAGGCAGAGCAGTGAAGAGGGAGACGAGGTGGTGGGGAGGTCAAACTGAGGAAAGAGGGGGCAGTGAGATGGCAAGGGGGAAGTGGGGACTAGTTTTGAGGGGGAAGGGGAGAAGAAGTAAGTTGTGGAAGGAAAATGATGTGAGGAAGAGGTGGCAGTGGAAGGAAGGGATTGAAAAGGTGCCAGGGGGCAGGTGTCAGAAGACACAGGACTAAGAAGAGACCAGTGTCTGCACTTGCCATACTCAAATATTCTGAGAAAAAAATTAATGTATATGTTAAAATAAAGCTTCTAGTCCTCTAGAGTAAAGGCAACTGTTTACATTATTTTAATGTGTTTAAATGTACCAAAATTGGAAGGTGAGCTAGTAATAGTGCACAACTTCTAATAGCTAGAGATCTTAGAAGGGGCTTCAACTCACAAGAACACGTGGGATTACCCATTTATAATAATTTAGGAATATGAATTTACAGTTTTTGGGGATGATCAGATTATATAATCTGTTGGGATAGAAACTGAAAATAAGATATTTTTATTGTACCATTTTGGTATACCATAGAAATGAATGGGTATTCAGACAGAGAATATTTCTTCTATGAAGTCTTTTACCTCAGGGGTGGAGAATAACTGTTTTTTACGTTCATAGGACCATATAATAACAAACAGTCATTGTGAAGAGGACAAATGTCGTATATATCTATATAAATGTGTAATATAACACATACAGCTAGATTCAAGTCTAGTAGCACCTTAGAGACCGACAACATTTTGGGGAGTATAAGCTTTCAAAGGAGCTGCGGTGGCTCAAGTGGTTAAGACGCTGAACTGCAGGCTGTGGAAGGTCAGTAGTTCAGCAGTTCAAGACCCGAGTGTGCCGCATGATGGAGTGAGCTCCCATCTCTAGTTCCAGCTCCTGCCAACCTAGCAGTTTGAAAGCAAGAAATTGCAAGTAGATAAATAGGTACCACTTCGGTGGGAAGGTAACAGCGTTCCGTGCGCCTTGGTGTTTAGTCATGCCGGCCACATGACTACGGAAATGTCTTTGGACAGCGCTGGCTCTTCGACTTTGAAACAGAGATGCGCACCGCAACCCTAGAGTTGGATTCAACTGGCTTTCGAGCAAGGGAACCTTTACCTTTAAGCTTTCAAAAGTCAAAACTCCCTTCATCAGATATGACAAAAATATCTGACAGAGGGAGCTTTGACTCTCAGAAGTTTACACCCTCCAAAGCTTGTTTTTCTCCAAGGTGCTCCTGGACTCCAATCTCTCTGTTCTTCTGCAGACCAGCATGGCAACTGCTGAAGCATCACTGCCTGTAACACATCCTATGAGATGCGTATTCCCAAATCACAGAAACAGCAACACAGCTGCTCTGACTTTTGTATAGCAAACATCTGAGAATGTAGCAAAAGACATGTACTTGCAATGGGGCATACCACACCATGTGTGAGACAGATAATGCAACTTCACAGAGATGTATCTCTTATAGATTCACATCAGTCTCAAAGTCACCAAAAAAAACCCCACTAATCACTATAACTTTTAAAAGAGCAAACCAACATCGTCTTGTAGCCTGGCCCTTTGCTTCTCTGTCCCCTGATTCGTGCTGTGAAGGCTGTTCATTTTAAGGGCAGGAAAGAAGACCTGCCAGGGCTAAAAGCAATTTCCCATGACAGGTGCAGAGAGCAGGTGGTACGCAGCATTACCTGCAACAAAAAGGTAGCTTAGGCCTATGGTTTTTATTATTGAACATGGAAATCTTATTGCATCCTGAGCCAGTCCTGGTGAGGTGCCAAAACTCCCCATGTCTGCAGCATGATTTATTATGTGGAAATACCACCGAGCTAATCAGGAGAGCTACTAATTAATACAGATCTGCATTTTTGCATAAGCAATTAGTGTAAAGAGAGGGTGTGTTGGGGGAAAAAAAGGAAGTTGGGCTTGTTTAATCTCAGCACCTATTCAAGCGGAAAGGCCCACCAGGGTAAGATGAAGCCTATCCACATTTGGAATCTTTCCTTTTGATTAGTTAAAGGAACGTAAAGGTCAGATTATCAATATTTAATTCAAAATGGAAATTAGTTTATTAACGAGGAAGTGAGAAAAAATAATACCACACAACACACTTTATTTAAAGAAGGTGAGACTCTTGACTAAATGCCTGGATCAAAAATAATGAGATTGTCCCAATACAAATCCTGTCTGAGAAGAGTCCTAGTTCCTAATAATAGATGGGGTTGGCTTTGGCAGAAGTGGAAAAGGCTTTGGGGGGGGGATACAGGATTTACTAGGAGGCAGTTGTTGGGGTTGAGCTCACCATGGGTGGTGGTGGGACCCATTTATGCAATTTGTTTCTTTTTCTTTTTAATCAACTCAAATGTTCTTTAAAAAAAACTATGGTGATTTTGTAATTGTGTGTCAATGACCAAAAGGCTCACTTAGCAAGCAGATAATTAAAACCAGGGTCTGGATGTAATTTCCATTAACTAAATAGAAGTTGTCATTTATAAAATTAAATGACATCATTTAGCAAGGGAGGGGGAGAAAAGGGAATGGGTCATTACAATGAAGATGTTATGAGGGTGACAATTTCCCCACACAGGGCTTTTCTAATTGTAGTGGTAAAGGCTAATTTCTCAAACAGGTCATTTCTGTTGCCGTTTACTCACTTCTAAGTAGTTCTATCCATTTGCATGAGATTATCATGCAGGAAAAAAAATCCTGCAACTCCCAAATAACTGCCTTTTGGATCACAATGTTTGGTATTGTGGTTGAATTGCAATGTATCAGCCAATGCAACTGGAATAAATAAATCTAGGTATATTTATAGGTAAGCTTAAAACAAAATATATATAGCCAATCTCATTTTCATCTAAGGGTAGTTTAAATTAGCAAATATCTCATTCCAATTTTATATTTTCAAACTGAGTTGAAATGTGGTTGTAGGCATAAAACTCAGAATCAGAAACTTAAGAGTCAAAGACCTTAGGTTCATTTTTTAAACTATCAACAGTGGGTTGGGTTTTTTTTAGTATCACTATAGTTTGAATGTAGTTAAATCCTTTAATATGGGTTTATCTAATCTAGTCATTCTGCCTCCAAGAGCTTCCAGGCAAAGGTTTTGAGAGCAATGTGAGTGTTATCTCACTTTTCTTCCAGAAGGAACATTTTTTGGAACTGGTTTGTTGAGGATCTTCACTGCACTTTTGACGTTTCCGTTTTTGTCACCGGGTAGTCTTCTGAAAGAAATGTGCCAGGGGCGGATATATTGACCTCCAGCAATTTATTTACTTATTTACAAAAAAAAGTATCCCTTTTAGCCGTTCATCAGGAAACGTGCTGGCTATCGGGGCCGGCCTAGCAGCGAGCAAGCAAGGAAAGCCCAAATCCTCGGGTCAAAAGAATGCGGTGAGCTGTCCAGGGTGCTGATTTCCAGGTTTCTCTTCCTTTAAATTGCTAATTGGCTGGGCCTGGCTCCCCTCGACGTCTCCAAAGTTAGCTTTGCCCGGGGTGATCCCAGTCTCTCCCGCCTCCCCGCACGTAGTTTGTGCTGATTAAAACCCAACGAAATCGATAGATCACCTTTGTTCGTAGCGAGGCCCTCGTCTGTTACCTGGCTCCGGCTTTCCCTCAATCTGTTTCTATGGCAAACAGGTGTGAGACTTTTTGATCAAAGCCACTGCAAACACGGGCACGCCTCCATGCACTCTTGGCAGAGAAGGCTCAAATCTGGGTCCTCGCTTTAATGAGCTGGGAGCCCTTCGTTTGGCAAAATCCGCCGGCGTTGTTTTTTTTAATGTGGATGTGGATGACATAGAACTGAAACTTCTCCTTCTTTTTCTTCTTCTTCTTTTTTTAAAGAGAATGTTCTGTCCTCGCTGGATTCCGCTTACTCTCTGCAAAGGCTGGGAAATGCAAATAAACAGAGCCCGGCTCCTGCACTTCCTGTCTCTTGCAGTCGTAAATCACTCAATATAAGCTAAGCTTCCTATTTCCAATAGCTTTAAGCTATGAGCGGGGAGAGAGGAGGGGGAGGGGGGAAGCGGCTGAGAATCGCCCCCCCCCATTCTCGCAGGTGCAATATGAATCAATTATCTTAATTAAGATAATGCCGCAAACCCCAGAGAGTTCCTTTGGATGGATTTTGCGCTCTGGACAACTCTAAGGCATTTTAAATAGCATTTTCTCGTTCCCCACGCCGCTCGCCCTGAATCTGTGGCTTGCAGCAGTTCTTCCTTACATTTTAGGATGTCATTCCCCCATCCACTGACAACCGACTTTTCACAAAGTTCCTGATTTGTAAATATTGGGGGGGGGGATTTGTTTTGTTTTCTGATGGAAGTTTGATCCGAACTGAACAGTCCTAAGTGTGCAGTTTGAGGGGCAGAGGCGGCGGGTCAGACCCACTATTTTTGAACCGAGGCAGAATATATAGCCTATAAAGGGAACTCTGATAGTTTAGAAACGCCACTCTTATTAGTCCGTGGAGGCTCAACATAGAAGCACCAGAGCTGCGCCCTCATTTCGATAATCCGGGCACTTCCTCTAGCAAAACCCGCCGGCCTTCCCCGTAGATGTGTATTGCAACAAGAAGGGAAACTTTTTGCGCTGTCCTCGCTGGCTTCTGCTTACTCTCTGCAAGACCGGGCAATGCCAACAGCGCGGCCACCGCCCCAACTCTCCCTTGCAGCCGTCACCAGTTGGGTTTAGACCGGAGTCACTCCGGATGGCAAGGCAGGCACTGTAAGGATTCTGGCCCTCTCTCCTCCTCCCGCCCAGCGAGGAGTCTCTTCTGAGTCGCTCGGCTTCCTTGCCACTCCTGCTGTCACCGTGGGGCCGGGAACTGGCGCCGGCAGATGAGCCCGCCGCGGAGGGGAGGAGAGAGCAGATTTGGGACGCCGCCGCCGAGGGCCCAGCGAACCGTGAAAGAGGCATTTGTTGCCGACGCGTGCCGCTCGCGTGCCGCTCAGCCGACTGGAGCCCTGCTGCAAGGGCGGGGGGGG
>NW_015162498.1:576657-579554 GCF_001447785.1 Gekko japonicus
GAAGGGCGGGCGGGGGGGAGAGGGAAAGCCCCCCTCCCCAGCTCCTCCAAAGAGACTTTCTACCGGAGAGCCTCCAGGTTCTCCTCCTAGGCTCCCAAACTGGCCGCACTCGGCAGACTTTAGACGAGACCAGGCGCCCGGCCCCCTCTCCAGAGGCCTGCCCTTTTCGCGCTTGACAATAAAGTTCCGAAGAGACGAAAGAGATTTGTATGGCCTGTTTATAAGCACACACACACACACACGAATGGGTCGGTCTGTTCCTGGCCTCCCTTTTCTTCTTCGGTGACTCGACTGGAACTCTGACTACAAAAAGCAAAGCTTTGCTGAAAGCAAGAATTGGCCCACATCGCTCACATTGGCTCACATTTTTAATACATGCGGAATCATTCTGAAAGTGGCTCGATACAAAGATATCGCTTTGGCAAGGTGTGGTATATCCTTTCAGTCACAGGTTGCGGGGCTATCCTGTTTTATAACTGTGCCCTGCCTGCCTGCCTGCCTGCCTGCCTGCCGCCACGTCGCCTCCTTTCGACCTCCAGGTTCACAGGCTAAACTGAGAGGTGGTAACTCACTAAAGGCCAGCTAATCTCATGTGTTCTGCCTTAGGCTTTCGCCCTAGACGCCATAAGAAAGAATCCTGTACTCATAAATCATAATTAACTGATATTTGTTTTTGTTTTTTAAATCTGCTCACAGATGTGAGAGATCCTTTTACTACCAGGTTAAGGGGAAGCTTCGCGACTTTGAGACCATCCTGAGTCTGTCTGCACCTTTGGGAAGAATGTAAAGGCCTTTAGTGGCCGGCATATCCCAATATCCGGTCCACGATAAATTCTAGGGAGTGTTCTCTTTGTCTCACCTCTTCGGTGAATTTTGGACCTTTAGGTTTTTAGAAATACCCAGGTCCTTTTTTACACATTCTGATTCTAGGAGGGATTTCTGGAGAATCTCAGCCTTCAAAAGGAGGCATCAGGCACGCACCTCCCCACACCCATGAACCTTCAGAGGAAGAGGAATCTGTAGCACCTACAAACCCAGAGACCTTTATCTAGGACAACGCGCTGGGAGGGGACCTCCTCTCCACTGGAAGTGACCAGCAGTGGAAAGCCTCCCCCCCCCCATACCTCCGAGTCTGAACTGGCGATGATGAGAAAATAGCACAGAGGAGATCAGCCTCGGCTACTGACACGCAAGAACTCAGATATTTATAGCTCTCATATTAGTGTCCGCTGATCCCTTTAAAAAAACAAAACAAAATACACTTCTTAGTGTGATGGTGATTCTGCAGAGCCACGGAGACTGAGAAAAATACTTTAAACAGCTCGAGCCACGTGATGGGGGGGAATGACTGGTCTGGTGGCTGAAAGGCGGTGGTCGGTTTGCCCCCGAAAGCCCACCGGTACTCTCAGCAGTGACGCGAATGATTCGTTTTCTTTTCTAGCAGGGATCTCATCTTCCGCTCACGTTGGCCGCATTAACGAGGGTTCCTCCGGTTCTTACGCAAAGCCGGTGGCGTGAGGAGCCAACCCCAAAGAGATCTCTTCGGCTATAAGTCTCGCGTCATTCGGTGGGGGCTTACTCCCGTGCAAATGGACTGAGGACTGCAGCCATGTTCTGGTGGGGGTGGGGGTGGGGAGAACCGACCGGAGCCTTTTCAACTGTTTGAAAAGGGCGAGGCAAGTGGATTTCCTAGTTGATTGTTTCTCTAATGACTTTTCCCAGCGCAGTGGTGCGAGTCAACAGGAGAGAACTTTGGCTTGGAAAGGAGAGAGGTCAAATGGGGAGAAGGAAGGATACCCACAGAATGTGACTATTTTCTTTAACGTAGACACGTCCTCTCTCTCTCCCCCTCCGTTTATCGTGTAAAGTAACCCCTTCGCGGGCTGGCCCCGACTTCTGAGAACGGTCCGGAGGTGTCTGGTGCAGTCCTGCTGCGGAGTGTCAGCGCATCTGGCCCTAAAAACGTGTCTGGATGGAAAGCGACCGCCGAAGCTGCTCTGTATTATTTGGGGAACGGTCGTGTGTAATACATAACAACATTTTCTTAGTGAGGAAGTTGCCTTGGAAAAGGGGTGAATGTCATCGGCCTTAAGTCTTTGCGAGAAAACGAACCAATGAAGTATTAATCTTTTTTTAAAAAACCGAACAAAACGACAGGTGGGGGTCGCGCGCCCTTCTGGGCCATCCGCATCCCACGGGTGCTACGTTTCAGCCCTATAAAAGCGCAGGTTTGATACTTATAGACACATCTGCTGTTTTCTACGGCTGGGATGTAACCAAACGGAAATAAAAACGGCTCATTTGCGTCCTGTAAGCCCCCTGCTGAGAAGAAACGTAGATTAAAAACTCCGAGATTGGTTTCTCGCTGGCACGGAAGGGGTCTCATTTTGGCAGATCGCACTCCAGTGGCCTTGGCCGCTCGCTGCCCGCGACGCCCGGGGCTCTTGCCCTGTGAGTCGCCTCCTCCTCGGCTCTTCAGTCGGTGTTACTTTTAAGGCAACTCGGCTGGCTGGGGAGGGGGGATCCGATTCACTAGCCGGAGCTGAAAGGGGAGCCACTTCTTTTTCTTCTTCATATTCCCTCCCCCCAGGGGGGGGGAGGCGCATTCTGGTTTGGCTTCCCTTCGCCTGCTGGGGTGGAAGCAGCAATAAGGTGATCCAGGCAAGGGTCCAGAAAGGAGAAAGCAGCAACCCCACCCCCCCAGTTCCCACCGGAGAGATCAGCCAGAGGAACTTTTGAGCTCCCGGGAGTTGAACGCGAAGGGGAATCGGGGGCGGGGCGGGGGGGGAGGGGAGAATCCCTGGCCTGTCAGGATCTTTGACTCTGGAGCGCGTCATGGGCTGAAATCATGGCAGGCAAGGTCGGTGACTGTGAAGCACGCCCCCCCCCTCCCCCGT
>NW_015162498.1:579641-629019 GCF_001447785.1 Gekko japonicus
CCCCCCCGCCCCGGCAGCTTCCAGCCCTGCGCCTCGGTGAAAGGGTTAATCTCTTCTGCGGGTACAAACAGGTCCGCAGAGTCCCTGGCTGGCGACAGATGGTCACTTTCTTTGGGCCACAAAGGGATGGGATGGAGAGCGGGGCGGCATACAAATGGGCAGCTCACGTGACCCCCCCCCCGCCAGGCGCTTGACGTGGGGGGGAGCAGATGGCGCGTGCCGGGGAAGACTGACGCAGGAGGGAGGAGGGGCGGAGGGGCGGGGCCTGCCAGCCAGGCAGCCACCCCCCCCCCTACCCCGCCAGAACTAGCCTGCCTATATAACCGCAGCCTCTCTCCCCGCAGCCTCCGAGAATAATGCAAAAATAAAGGGGAGGGGAGCGCGCCCACCCTCCGCCAAGGCCACGCTTCCCGGGAGCAACAGGGTTATGAGACCGTCCCCGCGAAGGAGTCTCTGAGGAAGGCCAGGTAAGGCTAGGAGGACGACTCCGGCTCTCTGGGCAGCGATCGGCGGCTCGGCCCAACGGTGCCCCCCGAGCGCTGCCTCCCGGCTCGAGGAGCGACGCGGCTGACTCGGTCCCAACTGAAGGGAGGCAAACCCCACGGGGAGTGGGGGGGGGGCGAAGACTTAAAGCTCCGTTTAGACGGGACTGGCGGGGCAATCCTGCCTCCCTGGCTCAGAAGGGAGTCCCGGGGAACTTGCTCCTCTGAGCCACGCGTCTCGTCTTCCCGGGAGGCGCGCACCGGAGTGCAGACAGTGAGGATTGGCTGTGCCGGAGAGAAACGCCGGGAAAGGCTACGGGCAGGTGGATACACTGGTTTGGGTTTCCTTCAAACCCTGTGCGTGTCTGGGGGATGACTGGGGACCCTGTGATGAGGATTTTATCTGTCTATAGCTATCTGTCCTAGAGACAGACAGACAGACAGATTTCAGCTGAGTAGGTACAACGTGTCCGCCAATCGAGTCAACGCTGGGAACTGACTTGATTTGTTTTTGGTTAAGCCCACAGCGGAGAGTGCCAAGCCGGAGCAAAAGAGAACGGCTACCTGTTCACGGAGGGAGGTTTCAAAGAGCTGAATCAGCTCCCTCTAAGCTGTGGAGTCTTGTGAGCAAAAATTCTACGTTGTGAGGTGCTGGCATTAAAGTTGTGAGCGAGCGATTTGTCTGCTGCATAACCTAGTTTGCTCTGGAGCCATCCTTCCTGAGCTAAGACCAAAATGTGGGAGCCGGAGGCTAAAAACCTGCGAGCCAGCTCACACTAACTCAGCTTAGAGGGAACACTGGTTCCGGAGCCCTTGGCTGACCCGGAGGTCCAACTGTTGCGCTGCTGTGGGTCTCCTTGCCCGGCGGCGGCGGGGGGGGGGGGTTTGCTAGCACTGTGCGTCCTCTGCCCGGCTCCTGTCCCTCCATTCCCCCCTCATTAGGAAGCGTCTCTCCCGTGCCCCTCATTCAGACCGAGCGCGCCCTGTTGATTAGCGAGGCGGCGGCTGCACCTGAGGCCCGCCCGTCTGGCCAGCAGAGTTTTGCCCGACTCCGAACAGTTGGGGCGAGTGTGGCGGCTATTGTACGGGACGGCATCGGCCACTATTGTGGAGAGGAGGCGGGAATGAAAGGGAGACCCAAGAAAGGCATACGGCATGCTCCGGCGGGAGGCTGACTGGCAAGTTGCCCTGTTGAGTCTGCAGAGGGCATTTTCTTAAAAACGAGTCTTCGATTGCGGGTTAAATTTATTTCTGTTTCGAATCTGGGTCACCGCCAGTAATATAAAGGCGTTAGCTCAAGCTATTTGAGAGGGTGGATCTGTAGAGGGGAAGTGCAGAGGAAATTAGAAGTTTGTTGCAGGGAAATGTGGAATGGGGAGCCTCAGTTTGAACTGCTGAGTGCAACGAACCGTCTTTTAAAAACAAACCACATACAAACACGGCTCAGATATAATTAGATGGTTATTTGGGAATCGGGATAGAAACTCCTCTCCCATTGACGTCTGTCATCAAAGTCCTATTGATCTGAGTGCCGGCTAAATTAATGCGGAAGGAGAGTTTTGCGGTAGGATCCTGTTCGCGTCCTTGGCTGGATGCACAGTTCCATTTGGATGACGGTTCTTTTGGCTGAACGCGTTTCTCTTGTGGTTTCTCACGCATGCAGGATTTGCAGAATGACCAAATCGTTCAGCGAGAGCGGGCTGATGGCGGAAGCCCAGCCTCAAGGTCCCCCGAGCTGGACTGACGACTGCCTCAGTTCCCAGGACGAGGCGGACAAGAAAGAGGAGGATCTGGAAGCGATGCACACCGAGGAGGATTCCCTGAGAAACGGCGAGGAAGAGGAGGAAGAGGACGACTTGGAAGAAGAGGAGGAGGAGGAGGAGGAGGAGGAAGACGAGGAGGAAGACGAGGACGATCAGAAGCCCAAGAGGCGGGGCCCCAAGAAGAAGAAAATGACCAAGGCGCGACTGGAGCAACGGCGCATGAAGGCCAATGCCCGGGAGCGGAATCGCATGCACGGCCTCAACGCCGCCCTGGACAACCTGCGCAAAGTGGTGCCCTGCTACTCCAAGACCCAGAAGCTGTCCAAGATCGAGACGCTGCGCCTGGCCAAGAACTACATCTGGGCGCTCTCCGAGATCCTGCGCTCCGGCAAGAGCCCGGACCTGGTCTCCTTCGTGCAGACCCTCTGCAAGGGCTTGTCGCAGCCCACCACCAACTTGGTGGCCGGCTGCCTGCAACTCAACCCGCGGACTTTCTTGCCGGAGCAGAGCCCAGACGGACCGGCCCACCTGCCGCCCGCCGGCACGTCCTTCCCGGGCCACCCTTACACCGCCTACCAGTCGCCGGGGCTTCCCAGTCCGCCTTACGGCACCATGGACAGCTCCCACCTCTTCCACCTCAAGGCGCCGCACTCCTTCGGGGCTGCGCTGGAGCCCTTCTTCGAGAGCGCCCTGGCCGAGTGCGCCAGCCCTTCCTTCGACGGGCCCCTCAGCCCGCCGCTCAGCATCAACGGGAACTTCTCCTTCAAACACGAACCTGCCAACGACTTCGAGAAAAGCTATGCCTTCACCATGCACTACCCGGCCGCCGCCGGCCTGGCGGGCGCCTCGGGCCACGGCTCCATCTTCTCCTGCTCCGCCTCGCGCTGCGAGATCCCCGTGGACACCCTCATGCCCTACGAGAGCCATGCCCATCACGAGCGAGTCATGAGTGCCCAACTCAACGCCATATTTCACGATTAAGCCCTTCGAGACGCGTCGGCGTCAGGGGGTGCGGAGGATCATCGGCGACTGCCTTGCGGACAAAGGGCGGCAGCATCCCCTCACCCACCCACCCGGCGCCGCGGCTGCCAAGTGCACAGAGACACACAGAGAGAGACCTCCAAGCGTCAGAGTATTATCTTTGCTGCCTTCAGGAGCTGTGGGGATGTTACTTCCTGCTTCCCTTCTCTTATTTCCCCCCAGTTCTCACCCAATCGAACCCTCCACCGGCAATTGGGTGTAGAGGGGTTCGCTCGTCTCTCCATTAATTTGATCGGGACAACAAAACCACAAGCAATAATTAGGATCTATGCAATTGTATGTTGTTTTTTTGAAACTAGTCACGGGCCAGTTACAAAAAAAGAAACAAAATAGAAAAGTATATATCAAATCTCTATTTTTCAATCAGCATTTTTCCTACTTGTTACCTTTTCCCACATGCTGAATTATTTTGTTGTGATTTTGTACAGAATTTTTAATAACTTTTTGATAAACTATTTTAAACCATGCAGCTTCATCATTTTTTATACATACTGGGGAAGGAAAAAAAAGTAGAATTATATCTAATTTATACAAATAATTTAAGTAATTTAAACCAGCAAGAAAGTGCTTAGAAGAAAAGTTGTTGTGTTGCCTTAGCACCTCCTCTTCCCCGCCCCCCAGTTCCTTTCCAAATCCTTTTACACATGAAACAATAGCACAGAACCGGCAACGTATTTTTCCTCAAACTTTCCATTTCCCTTCAAGAACAACCAGATTCCTACTTTTTTTAAAGACAAGGATGAGAGAAGGAAAAGATTTATTTTCTCTTAGAGCATATAATTTCAACACATTACATGCACAGCCTTGTATATACATCCATATTCTACTAAGCATATGCCAACCCCCCCCCTTTATTTCAAATCAAAAGCTGCTTGACTATCACATTCAATTTGCACTCTTTGTTCATAACCTTTGGACTCTTCTCCCCTGTTCCCCCTCTGCATTCTGTGAGTTTTGAAAGAGAACTTGGAAGACCTTTGTGTTTCCAGGCAATTGTAAAATGCATGATTTCTTTAACCCCCCCTAAGTAGTCACATGAATCAGTGGTTTGTCATATCTTCGTTCAGGAGTCGAAAACTAATCAGGTTTATAATGGTTGGGTTATATAATATACCGATTGTAGTCAGTAGTATAAAATCAATGCAAACCATTTGACTTCGTAAATAGAATATTAGTGATGCATGTACAATGCAGTCCAGAATAAGTGCTGTCTGAAATGTAATGCTGGTTCAGCCGAAATCAATCTGTACTGTAATTTTGTTCGTAATCCTGTATATGACGATGTAATGCACACTTGGGATTTTTAAGGGGGGCACACACACCACACCTTCACAACAAGATACTAAGGAGCCGTTGGTCAGATGTTGCAGTTCTCCTTGAGTGTAATTTTATTTTCCCCTCTTAGTGTTAGCAATTCCTATGGGATTGTTGTAATAGTTCCTGAAAGGTGCAACCCTGATTATTTGTACAATAAACTGAAGTTTTAAAAAATACAAGCAACTGAAGTGGAATGTGACAGGAATTTGGGGCGGGCGGTGGGGGTGGCACAGACGCTAAGCTAGAGACGGGATGTGATCTGGAGGAGTCTGTCTCAAGGCGCTCAACACAACCACTGACATCAGGGGGCGTGCCAAGGTCCTAGGGAGCTGTCCAGCTCTGCAGTGCTGAAATACTACACTTAGCCCTCAACCCCACTCTGACCCCGAAGAACCTTTGGGGCATTGCAGCATGCCTAAGTGAACGGAAGGATGGGACCATAGGAGTTATGCTGGGAATCACTTCTGTCCAGGCTTTTTGTTCAGGGGGACATCACACACACTGTCCCCCTGAACAAAATAAAACAAAACTCCAGTGGCACATTAAAGCCTCATACCATCTATTTGATATTTCTTGAGTCACACTTTGTGCCTTCAGATGAGCTCTGAAAGCTCCTACTGAAATAAATGTTAGCTTTAACATGCCACTGGGCTTTTGCTAGAACAGAGTAACACAGGTACTCTTTTGCAATCATCAGTGTTTCCCCCTTCTCAAATCTGATTTGAAAAGTAGGAATGATATTTTGAAAGGACGGTGGTGTATTTTCTACACTCATATGTTTGAAACGAGTTGTGATTATTCCTTAGGAGCACCTCTGGCTCTTGTTATTACAAGGAATAACAAAGGAAAGAACAACAAAAGCTTTTCAAGAAGGACATTTAGTTGTAAATGTTTCCAGGATGTTTGATCCATGTTGAATCTCTCTCCTCCCCACCATCACTTTGCTGGTTCCATCTGGAATGGCACACCTGCTGCTCTGACCTTGGACATATATATGCTGGTTTATATAGCAGTGTTATTGAGATTTGGAATCCTGTTTTTACCAATTTATGTATTTATTTACTTCATGTATACTTTGTCTTTCTCCCCAAAGCAGCTTAGATCACTTTCTCCTCTTCCATTTTTATCCTTCTGGCAACCCTGTGTGAGTGTGAGATTGGCCCAATGTCACTCAGCAAGCTCTCATGGCAGAGTAGAGATTCAAACCTGGATCTCTTAGACTAGTAGCTGGGAGACTAGTAGCTATAATCACTACAACACACTACCAAGTGAGGGAGTTCCTGATAGGGATGTCAGCAACTGAAGAGAGACACAGAGGAACTTCTTTGATCCCCTCTGAAGATTCTGGAGTTCCAGGCTCCATTCCCCCACCACATAACACCTTTGATGGCTGCTGCTGGCCTTCCATGCACTAGTCTATTTTGAGTCAGCTGCAATTAACTGACTCTGCAAAACTGCTGGTAATCAAGGCTTGCAAATATGTATTTGTAAAGGGTCCAGTCCAGAGAAAGGTAGTCATCTTTCATTAAAATTTCAGACTTCACCAAGCTTTTCCACTGATTTTGATGGGACAAATGGAACTCTCTAGAGTGCGACCAACATTACATGTACATATAAAAATGCAATTTTTAAAAACTTTGTGTATGATATAGGTACATGAAACAGGAGTGTCTGTAGTTCCTTGCTGCATGAATACATACTGATAAATACAAGGTGTGTGCTGCACAATGTATGAAATGCCCTTTACAGGCTGATAGGTTTTCTCACACATATCTGGAAACAGAAATTAACTGGGGGGAAACTAAGTGCAATATGCAAATTCCCTTTATGGAAATCAAGGCATTCTGTCAGCAGGTCCTGGTCTCCCCAGACTGGTGCAAACCATACTTTTTCCTCAAAGTGGTTTTTTTTCTGGGAAGAAATATCACAAATTGCAGAAATGTTTGTGAAAAACAAGTTTCTCTATATCTTGTGGGCCTTGCATACACATATCTTTCATTTTAACAAAGTGGATGGTAAACAGCCAGATCTACAGAAATTGCCACATGGATTGTCAATATCAAATAAATACTTATGTACTGACAATAATATCAGTCATATCAACTTTCATCAGAAAGTGCTGGTTGAATCTACACATGTGCCATGACCAATGGAAGTTGTGGTCAATTTCTGGAAAAAGGCTTTCAGTTGACCAGGACAGTGAAATCAGCTGTTGGTTCTTTATATGCAAATGAGCAGATAACTGGGAGAAAGGAAGAGTAAGATTACATCCGCCCTAAGCACTGTCTGTACTGTGTTTTCAGTGAGCATGTGTGTATGAATTGTTGAGTATGGGACACATAGGTATGTGCATGTGTAGTTTATTTATTTATGCAATCAAGTCTTAGCTGACTTATGGTGAACCTGTAGGATTTTCAAGGCAAGAGACATTCAGAGGTGATTTGCCATTGTCTGCCTCTGTGTAGCAACTCTGGTGTTCCTTGGCAGTCTCCCATCCAAATACTGACCAGGGCTTACCGTGCTTAGTTTCCAAGATCTGACAAGATCGAGAAAGCCTGGGCGACCCAGGTCAGGGATAAAATAAAGTTTATTAGTTTAGGAGGACTTATATACCATCATCCTACTACAGCTAGCTTTGAGTCCAACCTTGGAGACCAACAAGGGTTTTGGAGTATGAGCTTTCAAGAGTCAAAGTTCTCTTTGTCAGATATGGTGCTCCTGGACTTGAATCTAGCTGTTCTACTGCTGATCAACATACCTACCCTCTGAAATTTTCTACTGCGATATCACACATTGAACAAAAAATTATTTTCAAATAAAACAATAAGTTAAACAAGACCATTTAAAATTTCATTATCGGTATCTCAAACAGCATCTCCTGAGTACCTGGAAGTGGTGTGACAGGGTGTAGGGGTGGCTTTTACCATTAATGCATCTTCT
This sequence comes from Gekko japonicus, assembly GCF_001447785.1. NCBI lineage: Eukaryota > Metazoa > Chordata > Lepidosauria > Squamata > Gekkonidae > Gekko > Gekko japonicus. Next base: position 587,185 of record NW_015162498.1, read on the forward strand.
TGTTGGTACATCCTCAGGACTCCTCCTCTCTCCCTCTCTGTAGTACCCTAGACAAGTTTCCTTACTGCTGTTGCTGTTTTCCTTATTGGGACCATCACATGCCCAGAGAAAATAGCTGTTCCTTGCCAGACAAGGGGGTCCAGGGAAGGGTTCACAATACGGATGTCTTCTAAGAAAGTCTAATCATATGCCCTTCTTTTATCTCTAGCTTTATGATTAGGGGTTTTCTCCATGGGAACCTGGATTCTATTCCCTTGCAGACTTAGAAGTCCTACACTTTGCCTTGTCATTGACAGGCGGTCATTTTGACAAGAGCAGGTTCAGGAGTGTATAGAATGGATTCTGTGCCAGCTAGAGATATAAACGTCACAGGGGATCTCCCACCAATGCCTTCCAAATCTTGCTCCCCATTGCTTTGAAGTTGGCCAAACATTTAGATAGAGCAGAGACAGTCTGTCTGAAAATATATCCATTCACAAACCAGCATGAACCTCCAGAAACAGCTGGAAAATTCATGCTGGCTGATCTGCCACAAACTTCATTTTGTGCACCACAAACTGGCCAAAATTTGTGGTCATCCCTATCCAGGTGAACTTCACTTTGTGTACCACGATCCGGTCAAAATTTGTGCCCATCCCTACCCAAGTGAGAAGACTTTTCACAGTGGCAGTTCCATCCAATATTTCTTCCAGAAGGGAATTTATTGATGTTTATCTTGTATACTTTATATTTTATACTTCATTATTATTCCATGCCTTCTTGGATGACGCATCCATTCTTGATCCATTCCAGTCCAGTTTCCACCCTGGCCATGGGATGGAGACGGTGCTGGTCGCCTTTACAGATGACCTCTGGAGACATATAGATAGGAGCGGGTTGGTGGTGCTGCTGCTCTTAGATCTGATGGCAGCATTCAACATGGTGGATTATGATTTTATGACCCACCACCTCACCAACATAGAGGTACAGGGGATGACCTTGCATGGTTTTCCTTCTTCCTCCATGGTTGGTGACAGAGGGTGGCACTCAGCAACATGGAGTGCCACACAGGGCAATCCTCCTGCCATTGTTGTTTAATATCTATATGCACCCCCTTCCCCAGCTGGTCCGGGGGTTTGGGCTGGGTTGCCATCAGTATGCTGATGACACCCAGCTCTATCTTTTGTTGGACAGCTGATCAGGCTCTGCCCCAGAGAACTCAGACAGGGCATTGGAGGCTGTCACCAGATGGCTACAACAGAGTAGACTGAAACTAAATCCAGCAAAAATGGAGGTCCTGTACCTGAGTCGGAGGGGGGTTGGATCAGGAAGCATGTTCCCTGTCTTGGACGGTGCACCACTTGTGCCGGCCCAAAGGGTGAGGAGCTTAGGGGTGATCTTGGATGTCTCACTTTCTACAGAGGCCCAGGTCACCACCACTGCCAGGTCTGCCTTTTATCATCTTCAGTGTATCTGGCAATTGGTTCCCTATCTCTCCACCTAGGACTGGGCTACAGTGACCCATGCAATGGTTACTTCCAGGCTTGATTACTGTAACTCGCTTTATGCGGGCTTGCCCTTGAGACGCAAACTCGAGTTAGTGCAAAATGTGGCAGCATACCTGCTGACTATGTCACCTGTGCAGGGACACATGCAGATGGTGCTATGCCGATTGCACTGGCTACCGATTGAGTACTGAATCTGCTTCAAGGGTGTTGGTATTGACCTTTAAAGCCCTGTGTGGCCAGGGACCTACATATCTTTCCCCATATGTGCCCCAGAGAGCTTTGTACTTGGCAGACCAGCATTTGCTGTTGTCCCTGGCCCAAAGAATATCCTTTTCTGCCCTGGCCGAACATGCTCCCACCTGAGATCAGGGCCCTGCAGGACCTATTACACTTCCGTAGGACATGTAAAATGGAGCTGTTGCACCAGGCCTTTGGGTGAGGCAGGGGGCGTCCATTTATTCCATCAACTTAGCCTCCCTTGCTGAAGCTCTCCATCCAACATGGCCCATCTGTGAAGACTTTGTAGTCTGGTATATGGCCTAGTTGCAGAGTTTATTGCCATCTGCTCTCATAGTTTCTTGTTTTTAAGTGTTTTAAGTATTTGTTAGTTATACCTGTTTTAATTGTTATTGAGGAATTGCTGCTGTAATCTGCCCTCAGCCCGCTGCCTCCTCTAACAGCTCTTGACAAAAAGTCCAATATTCTGAGAAATAATCCAATGGAAGAAGAAAAACGAAGAATTCCCAAAGTGAGAATAGGAACAAACACCAACTGATGAAAGTTGCTAAGAGTGCAGCGGTCAGAAGAGAACTGGTGGGATGTCCGCACTCCACCCCCTTGGGCATGTGCAGTTGGGGTTCCTGTGCAGGCTCAGGGTGGAGGCATGAAAATCCCGTTGTGAGCTTTGTACAACACCGATCAGATCAGCGCAGGCACACTAGATCCCATAGGTGTGATGCACAGAGACCACGAAGAAGGTCTGAACTCAGAAGGCATTCAAAGTTTAAATGCCTTCTGAAGTCACTCGCCTGCACTGCTGCTGCAGTGGCAGCTTTGAGAAGGCATTTAAAGTTAAATGCCCTTTCCAAGCCCTGCAGCAGCAGCACAGGCCAGCTTGGCTTTGCAAAAGCCATTTAAAGGGAACTTTACCTTTACATGACTTTTGCAAAGCAAAGCCAGGCACGAGTGAACCCAGAAGTGGCATGAGTTCACCAATTTCCGGGTGAACTCATGCCACTTCTGGGTTCAGTGGCACATGGGAAAGTTCCCTTTAAATTGCTTTTGCAAAGCCAAGCCATACACAAGTAGACTCATAAGCGGTGTGAGTTCACCTGGAAAATTCCCTTTAAATGACTTTTGCAAAGCCAAGCTACGCACCAGTGAACCTGGAAGTGGCACAAGTTTACCCCCACCCTTCTCCATTATACCCTATGTGGACAGTCCCCATAGGGTATAAGGAAGCCAAATAAATTTGGCAATCCTGATTATTTCCTGATATTTTTCGGGTTCTATTTACCTGAACCCGAAAAATACTTTTTTTTTCCTCCATACCCCTACTGCCTTTGCATCCTGTCTGCCCTGTCAGGTCAAGTCCCTTTCTAATTATGGAAACAAAAGCAGCACCTAGCTGTTTCTCTGTTGTGCTTAGCTACAGTGAAATGAGATATGCATCTAGGCTCACACAGAGAAGGAAAGAGTCTATGCAATCTCCTTGTATTCTCTTATTTCCTCTCTGAATTGCTTGGCATTTGAAACAGGTGAATTAGCACAATGAAGGTTTCCTACTGTTTATTATATTTGATCTCTCTTATGTTCTTGTGGGTTGTAGAAGGGTACAGGGAGAAGACTTTCCTTGATGTAAGAGTGTCAGTATATGGGAACCACAAATACATTTACACCCCATCTTTGTTCCATGGAACTCAAGAGGCTGCAGAAAGGAGGCCCATTGATCCACTGATCAGAAGCATCTACAAATTGCAAAGCTGTGAAATTTGCATGTAGCCTTGGAAGTAATGTGATTTTTTTACAACATAGCCAACAGTGGCTACATGGCCAGAGTGCAGGCAAGAAAACACCAGTGGAGAGAAGCTAAAGCTGCTTCTCCCTGCCTGTTTTAGTCGCAAACAGAAAAGAGCTACTGTGTGTCTATAAGGCACAAAACTCCCAGTACTCAGTTGGTACAAAGTCGTGTTGTTCCCTGCACTTTATAATGTGTAGATGGAGCCTATGGAGCCTATGGATTACCAAAGTTGAAGCATCATGTACTTCTAGACTATTTATTTAAAATATTTATTAGCCACCTTCCTTCCTTACGATGCTTAAGGCAGTTTACAATATTAATAAAATACATAAAATATATTTTTCTGGAGACAGCTAGGGAGCGGTGGCGCAGGCAGTACGACGCCTGCGGGTAACATCTATAGCGAACAGCCATAATGGCTGTTCGAATCCCCACCGCGGCCGGGTTGAGCCCCCGCCCCCCGTCCCAGCTCCCGCCAACCCAGGCGGCAGGAGGCACCCTTCGCCTGGCTCTATGCCAGGAATGCGGTTGTCGGTGGCGGCAGTAAGCGGCGGCAAGCGGAGCGGAGCAGCGATGAGAAAATGGCGGACGGAACATCCGAGCGATCCGAGGAAGACGGCGACCAGATCAAGCAGAGGCGGAGCTAGAGCCGGAGTGACGAGGTGACGTGGGGACGCACCACTGCAGGAGCTGATAGGACGAAGCAGCACACTCTGAAGAAGTCATCAGAGCCCGCCCGAAATTGGTCGTCAGTCACCCGGATCACCGAAAGTCCGCCAGTGAGAAGAGAACAAGACCACGCCACATGTGTGCCGTTAGGGCTCCCCCCCCCCCAAGAAGATTGTGCCCCTAGTTAGGTAACCAACTGCATAAAATATGTAGTTCCTTGTAAACCGCTCTGAGACACATTAGGGGTCATGAGTGGTATAGAAATTGAAATATAAATAAATAAAAAATAAAATATTACATAAAACACATAAAACCAAATTTTTAAATCCCAATTTATGACTACTTCAATCAAATGTAGTCCTAAACAATACCATCTTCAGCTGCCTCCTAAGGATCAAAAGTGAGGGGGCCAGGTACACCTTCCTAGGGAGGTTATTCCATAATCATGGAGCTGCCACTGAAAAGGCCCTATCTCATGTATTCACAGAATGAGCTTCTTTGATTGATGGGACAGCCAGAAGGCTCTCTCCTTGTGATCTTAATTCCTGGACAGGAACATATGGGAGAAGATGGTCTTTCAGATACCCCAGTCCCAAGCCATGTAGGGCTTTAAAGGTCGAAATCAACACCTTGGCTTGGGCTTGGTAGCCAGTGTAATTGCTGTAATATCAGGGGTCACATACTCCCAATAGTAGGCCCCAACTAGCAGTCTAGCCACAGCATTCTGCACTAGCTACAGCTCTGAACACTTTTCAAGGGTAGCTCCAATCAGGGGCGTAGACTTTCCAATTTCCCAGGGGGTGGGCCAGAGGCATTGCTATGCTAGGTTCTTAAAAGAACTGGGGCCAGTGACATCATAGGGAGGAGCCAGTGACATCACAGGCCATTGTCACTTGTCACTATCTATGGAGGTGGAGCCATGTGGGATTTAGGGAGGGACTCCCCAATAATGTAGGGGGGCCTGGGAAACCCTCCAGCAATGCCCCTGGGCTGGGCTAAACCTAGGAAAAGGTTAGAGTTGGCCAGTGGTTGTAGTGGTATCTCAGTAATTTCCTGCTGTGTCCCGGTTTTGAAATTCACTTTAGAATAGTCACTTTAAGATCTGCAAATATACATACTAACAATCACAAATTTGACAGTAAGAGAGGCAACACAGAAAAGCCTGTAGGGGAACATTTTAAAAGTTTTCCAGGACATGACGAGGTTCCAGGACATTCATTTACAGGAGTCTCGTTTCTGCCTTATTCATAAGGGTGACCTTGTACTAAATTGTACTAAATTGTACAAAGATGCCTTTGTTTGGTAAATCCATAGCTGGAGTCTCCGATTCAGGGCAGAATAAAAAACAGTTGCTGTGCACTCAATTTCTGAGCAATGTACAAAATTCAGAGTAGTTCAGAGTAGTAGCAATCTCAGTACTCTGGAACTGGAATAGCAGTCCTTGGGATTAGCAGAAGTGTTCTAGGACTGGAATGACAACTCCTGGGACTTGCAGCAGCATTCTGAGACTATCATTCTACTCTAAGAGCTGTCATTCCAGTCCCAGAACACCTCTGCTAATCCCAGGTGTCGTCATTATATTCTGAGGGCTATCATTCCAGTCCCAGAGCATTGAGCCGATTCCCAGGGGCTGTCATTCCACTCTGTGACCTGTCATTTCAGCCCCAGGGCAGATTCTATTGCTAGGGATTGTCATTCCACTCTGGGGGGCCCCCCTCTTATTTCAGTACCAGAATGATTCTGCTCCTTCCAGGGACTGTCATTCCACTCTGACTTGTCATTCCAGTCCCAAAGCACAGATTACCCTCCTAGGGACTAGCATTCCACTCTGGGGGTTGTAATTCTAGTCCCAGAACAGAGATTTTCTATTCCTAGGGACTGTATTGTGTGAAAGCACACAAAAGCTCATACCTTGAATAAACATTTGTTGGTCTTAAAGGTGCCACTGGACTCTAAATGTGTTTTACTCTGGGGGCTGTCATTCCAGTCCCAAAGTAGTCTGTCTGGGCACAAAGACCTTAATGGAAAAACCATTCCACATTTTCTTTGCAACTTTTTTTGTGCCGCAGTGTATTTCAGTGGAGCCCATGCAAGTCAATTGCCATTCTTGGTTCCCATTATCTCCAATGAGCCTTCAAGCCTCTCCCATTGATTCCAATACGCAATCCTGTCATTCCTTTTAGTACATTCCAGTTGGTTGCTCCTTTGAAACTATACCACACCATTTTAAGTAACAGCAAAATGAAGTGTGTGAACATGTACAGAGTGCACATCTGTAGCTAATGTTCTTTCTCAGCTGCATACAGGGCAAAAAGAAATTTTAAAAGGCCTCTGATCTGCATGTCCCCCCCCCCCCCCCAAATCTTGTTCATGCAGATGGGCTTACCATTTAAAAATGAAATGGAAATTGAAAGAAGAGCTTAGGAGTGGCTGAAGCAGCCTCCCCTTCACTACCATGAAAAAAACTTCAATTCCTATGGCAAGGAATGTTATCAACTCTCTTTCCCCACTGAGGTGAAGGCAGCTAAAGTTCCTAAAGACTAGCATTTGACACCTCCGTGCTAGGAGAAGGGGGAAAGAGAAGGGGTATGTTTAACAATCCCCTTGTCTATCCTGCTAGCTCAATTAGCATTTGTAAGAAAGTAAGCCTGGAAGGAGTACGACAAGGATGTATATTGTCACCTTGCTTATTTAATATATATGCAGAGTATATCATGCGAAATGCTGGCCTGGATGAATCACAAGTGGGAATTAAGATTGCTGGGGGAAAAATCAACAACCTCAGATATGCAGACGATACCACTCTAATGGCAGAAAGTGAAGAGGACCTAAAGAGCCTCTTGCTCAGAATAAAAGAGGAGAGCGCAAAAGTGGGCTTGAAGCTCAACATCAAAAAAACTAAGATCATGGCATCCGGCCCCATCACTCCTTGGCAAATAGAAGGGGAAGTCGTCGAAGTAGTGACAGACTTCATGTTCCTGGGATCCCAGATCACCGCAGACTGTGACAGCAGCCACGAAATTAAAAGACGCCTACTCCTTGGGAGGAAAGCCACCTGGTTTTCTAAGGTGACTGCTGTATCAAGTAGTACTCCCAAGCTGCAAACCTGGCTTTTCGAGGAGACCATAATTCCATTCAAGATATGAGAGATCTGAAGTCCCATATCTGCCTTTCTACTAACCCAGAGTTCCTGTCTTGTCAGGATTGTCAGCTTGTTTACCCTCCTGCAGCCCATTACTGACTCCAAGCACTGGTTCAGAATGTTACTGCATCCTGCAAATTAGGTTTGTATTTTATGTATTTATTTAATTTCTACCCCCGCCCTTCCCGTCATGGCAGGCTCAGGTTGAAAAGAAAGGTAGAGCTGGGCAACATCCACATATTGGAGACACTGCAGCCCAAACCTCCTAATGACCTCTCCCAATAATTTCACATAGATATTAAATAGCATGGGGGATAAGACTGAACCCTGCGGAACTCCATAGGTCAATGGCCATGGGGCAGAGCAGGAATCCCCAAGCACCTCCTTCTGAGAACTCCCCCCCCCGATAGGACTCAAAGAACAGTGTACCCCAGTCCCAGTAATGAGAAGCAGTTCAGTCGGATACTACAGTCAAGAGTACTGAAGGCCTTTGAGAGACCCAGCAAAATTAGCAGGATCATTCTCCCTGTCTAGTTCTGGTAACCAAAGCAGTAACTAAAGAGAGCCAGAGTGGTATAATGGTTAAGAGCAGTGTACTCTAATCTGGAGAACTGGGTTTGATTCCCCACTCCTCCACATGAAGCCAGCTGGGTGACCTTGGGTCAGTTGCAGTTCTCTCAGAACTCTCTCAGCCCCATCTACCTCACAGGGTAGGGGAGAGGAAGAGAAGGCGATGGTAAAGGTAGTGAAGACCGAGGTATAAAAACCAACTCTTCTATTCCAAACCCTGGCCTGAAGCTAGATTGAAATGGGTCCAGGACATCAGTCTCTTCCAAGAGCCCCAGGACTATGCACTGGGACTAGTAAATGTTTACTATATTTTAATCTTGACAATAATTTTAACCGCAGCAAGGACATTTTCTGGCATATAATGGGAATGTCCATATGGTCTTCTTTAAGCATAACTGACATATTTTTAAGTATGGCTAGTGTGCAGCACTAGCCTGGGGCATGCCCCTGCTGCCAGCATTAAGAAGAGAAGAAGAAGAGATTGGATTTATACCCCACCCTTCACTTGGAGTCTCAGAGCGGCTTACAAACTCCTTTCCCTTCCCCTTCCCTTAAGGAGGAAGGCACTGGCTTGTCAGTTACCAGGCGGCATTGACCCCTTCTTAGGAAGAGTTAGAAACACTTCTTGCCACAGCTGCAACACAATTTTTGGGTCCTGTCCAGTGCATTTTCTCCATCTCATGGTAAGCATGGACAGGATGGAGCCAACCACAGAACCTAGGAAGGTCGGGAAATGTGGGACCTGAGGCAGAAAATGTAGGGGCTTCTTTTCTCCTTCATCTTACAGACTCATCCTGCCCCACAGAAAGGATGTGGTGCTAGTTCTAGAACAGAGTGCAATATAGCAAAGACAAAAATAAGAAAAATGTCCTTAGAGCATTGTTGTAAGGGAAGTAATTAATGTGAAGTATTTTAAACGCTATATATTGTTTCTATGGAGATTACTATCAAGTAGAAGGACTCAGCAACTCTTAATTTGATTATGTGGTGCATTGTATACAGAAATTAGTGTGACCAGGATTTCTTTATACACACATATACAAAGAGTATTGCTGAAAGCTGGGTTTTTTTTTTAATTGGGAGCAATTGTCACTTGTAATCTACACAGAAGAATATACAGTATTCAGCTGCCCACTCTCGCATTGACGCAGCAGGACTAGACTGCCAAACTAACGGTACCTCCCTCGACATTTGATTTTGGAGCTTCTTCCTTGCTGATGCTTGCCACAGGCTCAACCTGGCTCCAAGGCAGTGAGAGGGCCAGTTGCTTATTCCACTCTGAACAATCTTGGCATCCTTTCCAGAGAAGTGATGGCTCCGAATAAAGTGCCCAGAGACTAACTTTTTGGCACCATCCTCTAGACGTTCAGCTGCCATTTTATTCATCTTTACTAAACACTGCAAATTTCTTCCTCTAGAGCCGAGGCCATGATCTCAGTTTATTAGGCAGTGTTTTTTTGGTAAGATGTGACACAGGTGGCACTTTAATTACTCCCCTCCCCCAATCTTTCAGGTTGCTGCATACATGCTGAATACAAAGCAATCTGTACACGCTCACAGCCAACAGGAGCAAACACTGAATACAGACAGAGCCTTGGTATCAAAATTAGATGCCAAAATGCAAGGCTGAAATTTGGTAGGTGTGGGTTTGTGCTTTGCACTTGTATAAAAAAACGAGATTTCAGAACAACTATGCAATGAACTCCATGTACTCAGGGAGGATTGTTTTCTAAACACTTCATAGCATGTCATTTTTGAAATCTAGGTGCCTTTCAGGTCAATTCTAATGTAGCATGAGGGTCAAGGGGTGGGTGGGAAATAGCAAATCCCACTGGACATACTCATTTTCGCAGGTGTCTAAAGGACCACTGTGGATCTCAGTTCACCTACTAGCACTGAAATCTATGTGGAAAGTTAACTATTAGTTCATGCCACAAATATAGTTGCAAACAGAGTAGGTTGAGAGCCAGTTTGGTGCAGTGGTTAAGTGCTCCGACTCTAATCTGGGAGAACCGGGTTTGATTCCCCACTCCTCCACTTGCACCTGGCTGGATGACCTTGGGCAAACTGTAGTTCTGATAAGAGCTGTCCTTGAAAAAAGATCCATTTCTATTAGAGCTCTCTCAGTTCCACCTACCTCACAGTGTGTCTGTTGTGGGGAGGGGAAGGGAAAGGAGTTTGTAAGCCGCTCTGAGACTCCTTCAGGTAGTGAATCCAATCTCTTCTTCTTCTTGTTGTAGTTAAAAGAAAGTTACAGGACAAAATGAAGGAGCACTGACCAAGATTTATATACTTAACGAAGGGAGCTTTGACTCTTGAAAGCTTATACTCAGGAAAACTTGTTGGTTCTTAAGATGCGACTGGATTCTTCTACTACGGACCCACATGGATATCCTCCTGTAACCACTGATTATATTTTGTCAACTTGTTCCAGAGACTTAGCAGGTTTGCTCAGAATCTTACTTCGGTCTATTCAATGGGGCTTACTCCCAGGAAAACACTTTTAGGATTGCACTCCTAGTCCTGAATGAGGGAAAAGCAGAGTGACAGTTTCAAAAAGAAAAGTGAAGCCTCACTCACTTTCATTCTTTTGGGTTAAGTGCTTTCATCCCAAATAAGGATTCTTCTAGTCAGTCAAGGGGCAACTCACATGCCACAATCTTTTATTCAAAGGAAGGCACAGATGTTCCTTCTGCAGGGGGGGAGGTTTTAATTTATGAAAATGATATTGTTTATGCATGAATGCACTCCACATAACACAGTGCTTCCATCTGAGGAGAGAAATACTGCAGAGCCAGTGCCAGTGTCAGGAACATATTCTGCAAATTTAGTCGCTTAAATGTTTAATGAATATTTGGAAGGCATTTGCAAACCACAAGAAAGCTTTTCAATTATCTTCTCTTTCTCACAGCTAATAATAATTTTCACCTCTTCCGAGCCAATGCAATTGACTCAAGAGGTCTGACAAATGTTTGTTGCAGCAGTACTTCAAAAGAAATAGTAATTAAGAGAACAAACAAGCTAAATTGGATATTGGTGAAATATTTGGATAAACAGATGATCAATTTTGCAATGCTTCCTCTAAGTTTGAAATATTGACCGTAGTATTTTTACCCTGAAGAATTAGCAAATGGCATTTTTTAAAATATAAAAACTGGATAAGAATTGTGTTTTCAAGTAGTACTTACAGCATAACTGGCAAAAGTATTTACACTCAGCTGACACCAGCAACAAAAGTGAAATATTCTCTTCATATAAATTTGCCACCAACTGGTGACAAGTTGGTTGATGATAATTCCAGAGAAGAATTAGCCATGCTACTCTGTAGCAGCAAAATAAAACAGCAGTCCAACAACACCTTAAAGTCTAAAAAAAATTATTCCAAAATAATTTATGCTGACAGTTGGTGGTTCTTGCAGGTAATACGCAACACTCTGATGTAGAAGGTCAGCAATAATTGGGTCTCTGCTGTCATCCTGACTTAATAAGGGCATGGTTGGTACAGCACACATGACATTACAACTGTTAGCACAAGCCCCTTTCTTTCACCTAAAGCAATCATGAGTAGGATAACTGCTGGACCACCAAGGTAACTGTTACAACCCCAGACATTACTGGTTGCCATTTCTAACGGGACATGTTGAGCCAACTCCCTTATGATCTATAAGCAACTCCTACCCACCTCCTGTCAAAAATCTGTTTTTAGTACGAGAGGGTACTTCTATACTTTTAGGATATGAGGGGGTACTTCTTTAATGCTCGAGAGGATTTTTTAAAAAATGAAATATGCTTGACTTGTAATGAATTAGTTTGATAATGGATCCTACTGGATAATGGATCTTACTGGATTCCACAGCAGATCTAATAGCCAAAGCTAGCCCAATCTCATCAGAGCTTGGAAGTTAAGCAGAGTTGGTACTTGGATGTGAGACCACGGACAACTAGGGCTACTATGCAGGGAAAGGCAATGCAAACCACCTCTGCTCATGTCTTGCCTTGAAAACCCCAGGAAGTAGAACTTCATGGGGTTGCCTGGAGTCAGTTTCAACTTGACAACACACTTCCAGAACACTCTGGAGGATTTTAGGATTCCAAATACATGCTCTGTTAAGGTCACAGTGAAAGTGTGGGACATGAAGCTCCTTGAAGCAATTGACAAGGTTGCCCTTCAGCAGCCTCTCCTGCCCTTTGGATGGAACTCAGACCCTTGAGTTACCACACAGCCGGGTGACTTGAAGAGGGCCAGGAGATGCCTACAATGGTGCTGGTGAAGAACTCATACTGAATTTGACTGATCATGCTACAGAGTTCACTGTAAAACCTATGAATAACCATCCTAAGCAGAGTTAACACTCCTCAGAGTTCACTGTTAATTGGGTCAGGTAGCACTGGACTTGGGAGAAATGGAATTTGGCTGCAAAGAATTCTGCATTTTCTTTGCTTCTCCAAAGCAGCCTACACTAAAACTTTTGTTAATCTCCTCCATTTTACCCCTCAGGTTAAACTCATTTGTTGCAAATAATAAAGTACTTTTTCAATGCTTGAGAGGATTTTTAAAAAATGAAATATGCTTGACTTTTAACAAACTTGTTTAATATAAATTTTAAATACTTAATATTGATCTATATCTCTAGCATCTAGGACTTGTATGCAAACACAGTTAGCACAGTCTTACTAAAGAGTGGTAGAACACAAGTATCTGTTGTTTCTTCTAAAGATACAAACACCCATCAAACTGCATTGTGTTAGAATGGATGAATTATGAACATTAACATGGCCTAAATATGTAGTTTAGCTGGAAGACCTCTATTGCAATTGGATTTTTTCCAGTTCATCAACATAAAACATAGCACTGCATATTAGAGTGATGGGCCGAAAAAAACTGCAAATAAGCAGTTGTTTAAATGCATGCATACATTTTTTTCTACAAAAAAAATTGGAATTGTGTATTTAACAGGCTTGCACAAGTGAGATAACCCAATGTTGGTCTCACTGCATTCACTTATACTGTTAAATTGCCTACATGGTATGTTAAACACGGAATAGCTGCCTTTAGTTTTCAATTTACTGACTTGAGACACTTTGTACAGCAAACTGGATGATACTGAATACAGAAAGCATAAATTACAATCTATGATATACAATATATAGCAACATTATAGTGGGAACTTGTGCCAGTAAATACTAGGCATGGATTTTTAAGAAGTGCAGCTGTGTTAATCTCTTCTTATTTCAGTGAACTGAAGTTAATGGATTATGCACAGCAATAGTGCTTCATGGACTGTGTATGTTAAAAGAAAAATGAAATGCTTTGGGGATTATTAGGAATAAAGTACAATATCAACTTCTCAATAAGACCAATGTTGTGGAAATTCATGTACAACCTGTGGTGGCTCCCACCTTGTAGAACAGCCTGCCAAAGGAGGTCAGCAAGGCTCCTCCACTTCAGTCATTCCACAGAATGTGCAAAACTGTAATGTTCAAGAAGCCGTTTTCAAAAAGAGATAAGAACTGTGGTAGAATGAATAGCCTAGGAGGGCAGCTTTATAATGGAACAGTCCACTGCAATGATTACTGCAGGTATTACCTGCTTCTACTATGTTGTCTTTACCTTGTAATCCACTCTGCAGTATACCTCCCTTAGATAGGTTGTTGTTCGAATTGCTCTCTAATTCTGTAATGCTAGTCCTGTTGTGCTATTCATTGGTTGTGTCTGACTGTACTGTTTATACCCTGTAATCCGCTCTGATTCTTAGAGAGAAAGATGGACTATAAATAAATAAATTGTGCCCTCCAATGAAGCCTTATAGGATATCACCCATCTTGTCTGTCAAACCCCATCTATTTTATGAATCCTCTGGCTCAGCTCTTTAGTTGTGTCATCCTCAAAAAAAAAGAAGAAGCATGGGCTACACATACTGACATTAGAGAGGAAGCAACTTCTCTTGGCTTCTTCTCACATGCAATGTTCATGAAGAAACTATGGAAAACAGCTCCCAAGTTGCACTTGGTCAGTGTCAATAAACTATACATGTCACTGCATTTGTGAACTATCATCCATTATTCAACTTGTCCCTGTTGCCTCCTGTTCATTTTGAAATTTAGAGAGTAAGCTTGTTGGGGGTTGGTTTCTTTACCAGGAATAAATAGCAGGTTGGAGCCAATTTCTATCTGGAAAATGGGATGAAGGAAGGGACTAAACCTACCCTGTTTAGAGCCCTGATCCAAATCACTCCCCTTCCTTGCAGCTGCTTTTAAAGGAAATGAAAGACATTTGAAGTCACAGATTTCCAGCTTCTTTTCTAGTTGTATCCAGAGACTGACTGGCAGAAGGTCACCCAGTGAGCTTCCTGGCTGAATGGAGATTAAGCTCAAATCTCCTTGGTCCAAGTCCAACACTCTATCCATTAGAAAACCCTGGCTTTTTCTAAAGCACCATGTATTATTACACAAAGAAAAAACAATCAATCCATAATAAAATGATCAAATGGCCTCTATAGAATCTCGTTAGTATTCCTTGTTACATTTAAAATGATAACTCCTAAGGACTCACATATACAGAAGAAATAAGAAATAAAATGTTTTAACTAATAGTTATTGACTGTTTGCCGTTCTTGCAGTACAGTGTGGGAGATGAATATATGTACAAAATCTAAGTTGCATCTTTTTATATTATGACTCTCTTTGTACAAAGTCTAATGTTACATGCGCTTGTGCGACATTAATTGTATTACTTATGGATGGAAACTTGCCTGTTAGATTTGACTTTTAAAAACACTGGTATGAATATTGACATGAAATGAAACCAGGACTCCATTAATGTCAGTGGCAAACTTCCCACTGACTTTTATGGGAACAGGATTTCCCCTACTGTGTGTGTAAATGTCAATACTAATCCTCCTGAACAAAATAGGAAACATGTCTTTTCTTAGGGTGTTTTTTTAAAAAAAATATGAATGATTTGTTGTGGCTTGGAACAATATGGTATTTTTCACCAGTTGTTCAGACTAACGTCTTTAGAAAATGTTACAGACAGTTGCAGTGATGACAGCTTGCATATTTTAACCACAAGACATAGGCAAGAGTGCCAAAGTGTCAGTTTCCAATACAGCATTTAACAATAGCGTGTCCTAGTTTAGTCGTTTTCAGAGGCAAAGAAGCATCAATACAGACTGCCTTACGCTGCCAGTATTGTAGACAAGCTGGTTTGAATCCAACAGTCCTCTTCTGCTGCCCTAAGGACACTTACTCCAGTGGATCAGCACTTCCCTTGGTGGAGGAGGGAGGTGATATCTGTGGGCTGCAGCAGGAAGGGGGAAGCATGAAAGTCCCCTTCTGAAAGCTTTGCTCCACTTGCAGTTCTTTGGATCCAACCCATAGTCATTTAACATCAGAAGAATGTTATGCCACTGGTCCATTAAAGGAGTGCTGCCAGTGGGGAAAGAGAGGGATAGTGGCTGGAAACTTCTGCAGGGGAAAGCTGTGAAGAATGCATGCTGCAGATCCATAATTTTTAAGTTGCCAGCAATCATCAAGTACATGTATAATTGACTTTGCTAACCATAATTTGTGCTGGAAGTTTTAGCTGTGGAAACTTGCTTGTAGTTGTGGACACTTTTAAAAATCAAAATGGCAGTAAGAGACGACCCCTGCAAGTGAGCTAAAGGCTACTGATAACAGAGATCAACTATAGAGTTGTTATACAGGAAAACTCCACTCTTGTTCAAACTTTCTCATGAGTGTATGGTTGGCATGTTCACTGTCTTCTTAACCATACTGGGGGAAAACTAATTAGACCCAATTTAAATTATTATTATCTTTAATTACTTTGATTTCAATTATTTCATTACACAACAGAGAATAATAGATTATACAGGTAAGGAGCTGTCATGCACTAGAGCACTGACTCCTCCTTCCCAGGTGAAGAAGCAACAGGCTCAGATGAGAAGGAGGCTGAGCACCGGAGGCAGCTGAGACACTTCTAGGAGCCTCCATGACATGCAGGAGTCCCACTAAACTGAGTCAGCTCTCTTGCCATGTGACACAGTCCTGTCTTCTTCCTCAAACACAAACCATGAACTCCTCATCCCACAGTCTGTTCCAGCCCCTAAAATCTCAGTGCAATATATTAGTAATTTCAACCATGGTTATACTGAGGATCACTGTTCTTGTTTGTTATTTATGTTTCATATTATGTGGGTGGATGCTTGAGGCATTTTCTCTTATGACTGTATTTCAGCAAAACGCATAGATCTAGTACCCTCCATACTGAAGAGTGCTCTCCCCTCCCCTTGCTGAAGAGTCAGTTTATATTTTACATTTTAAATTGCGAAGTATATTGCCTCTTCAGTATGTGGAGGAAACATGAAGGGGGCCTGCACATCCTGTTGCTATTCAACATTATCCCATCATTGCAATTACAGGGATGGTGCACTAGGAGTTGCAATTTGAGAACCTGAGCTACACGTAAATGGGATTTAAGTGCTTATTTGTGCATAAGACTGAATCCAATACTACCAAAATGTCTGAAGGCTGGAGTAAAAGCCTACTATTATCTGAAGAGCTGCTGTTTGGTTACTACCACAGGTAAATATGGAAAAATTATGGGAATTCTCATTCCAATATAAAGACTCAAGGACAGATTACAATTATGTATTACATACAGGCACATTGAACACAGGGATGCTCCATCATCCCTCTGTTTGGATCATGAATTAATTGCAAACAACACTATCAAACTTTAGAAAAAATGTTTTTCAAATGTTCAAAATAGAATCATAAATGTTTGTACATGGGCATCCTCACACTGCTTTGCTTGTTCCTCATATGTCATCTCTGTACTAAAAAAAAGAGGTGTTTCAGTCCTGCGGTGGGAGTGGATAGGAAGGGAAGCTTCTTGATTTGACTCTCTATTTTAGTTTTGGCCATTTTGCCTGGCTGATTTAGTGTTCAAATCTGGATGCCTCCTCCCCCATCCATTTACCTAATGCGTCAAACAAGGAAAAAAAAAACCTCTTATATTTCAAGAGGTAGTTTCCTTGAATTTCAGTCCTACTGCAGTAAGGCTGGGGGAAAATATACGGCTATTATTTCAAGTTCCAGCCTTGCTCAATTTTTCTCACTGTCTGTATCCCAGCAGAGTGCATTGGTATTAATTGGATTTAGATGTTCCTCTGTTGCAGCTTGGGAATCCAGTCAGTTTTAAGTGGGCACCCCCACACTGAATGCTGTCAACTGCACAGGTGCAAAAGCAGTAGTCCAACTTAATTTTAAATGGTGCATGACCTGCTCACCATTACCCTGGGGTGTACACAACTGAAGCAAGTCGATAAATTGTGACCGCATGTCAGCAACAACTACTTGACCACTGAGCAGATGCAAAACTACTTGAAATGCTATTCAGTTTGAATTACGAGCAAATTGCTGAGGCAATGTTCAATTCAACATAAAATGGTCATGATGAACAAAGAAAGTTTGAATGCATTTTTTGTGTGAAATTCTTTGTATCCTTAGTTGCAGGTAGTGACACAGGAGTTACTCTTCACATGTAATTCACACAAACATTTTAACGAACCTCTAATTGACTTTAACTCTCATTCTGTTTTCACAAAGTGAGGAGCTAGCAACCTAGAGAAGCTAGGGGAGGCATTCAGCAAGAAATAGAATTGCATGGCTTTTCCTGAATTGCTCATTTATGTGAACATTGCCACAGTTAAAGCACTCTACACTTTCAAAGGGTTAGAGTTTTATGGAGCAAACAACAGAGTAGAAAGCTTTGAAATATCCTTACATGATGAGAAGTTACAGGTGACTTGTAAACTCACAGTAGAATTCATTCACCCATGGAGTAGTCAGTTATAGTAGCTAGCCATTTTATTTTACCACATCTTCACAAGTGGTGAGAAATGTAATGTAGTTAACCCCCTCCCCCACTTTGCTGGATTAAACCCAAAGTATATCTAATCTTACATTCTAATAGTTATGTGTGGCCCAATTTGTGGATATCTAGATCCACAGATTGGGCCCATCCTGACCCAAAACAGATGGTTCTGTAAACTTGGGGGAACCCCCAGGTTTGCAGAAAAATCTGAAAACAAAACAAACACATTGGAGGAGTTTAAATCTCCTCAAAGCAATAACTTACCAGAGGGCAGCAGTCTCCAGGCAGCCTCTTAGATCTTCGCTCCGGTTGGGGCTTCAGATGACTAGGCAGGTGCAGCTCCCCCTGACTGCCTGCCATTAACATGGCATCTCTCAGGGCCCTGCTGCCACCACAGCATCTCCTGGGGTCCCTGCTGCCAATGCAGCAATTCCCCCTGGGGGGGCTAACATAGTGGAAAGAAAAAGAGAGGAAGAGTGTCAGAGAAGGAGTAGGAGGAGAAAGGGGAAAAGATTTACATAGAATGGGCAAGAAAGGGCAAGTGAGGGAAGATTGGCTGAGAAGGGGTAGGAGGAGAGTGGGGGAAGATTGACAGAGAAGGGGGGGGGGAGAAAGAGGGGGAGGATTTACATAGAAGGAGTGAGGGGAGAAAAAGGGGGTAAGGAAAGATTGACAGAGAAGGGGTGTGGAAGAAAAAGAGGGGGACACATTGACAGAGAAGTTGGAAAGAGAAGAAAGCAAAGGTGGGAGGAAGGGATGCCATTAAGGCCTCCAATTGTTTAGCATTTATTTTCCAGCTACAGCTTGCTAGATAAGCTGTGTTTAATGGGAATAATGCATTTTTGTTTACAAAAATCCTTCCCAAGTTATTTACTTCTTGCCTACTCTTCTGAATTTTAGGTACCAGGTAACAACTCATACCCAGCTACAGGTTTAATGATTGAAAGAGTTCAGCCCCCAAATGCTAATCTTTAAAGCGAGCCAATACATAGTTTCTCTTGATGATTTAGCAGAATTTGGGCATGATACTCAAAACTGTGGTTGTTGGGACAGCATTCCCCCTTAAATGTCAAGTTTGTATCTTGGAAATGCTCTTTGGCCCAGCAGCCGGCATATGTAGCCTGGAGTGACTTTGACAACCACAGTAATTATACCAGCTGTATTGCCTCCTGGAAATTCACTACCTTCTGAGTTATCAATGCTGTAGTAAAATCTAGACTTGATGGCAACCTTTGAAAACTGATTTAGAAAGCGCTGATTGGCTGATTAACTGGAGCCCACTATAATGACCATATGACGCCTACCCTCAAAGAATTTCATTGCAATTAAATTTGTTTCTAGCCACAATTCCAAGTTCTGATTGAAGACCAACTCTGGTTGGGACCAGTGAATAATTCTGAGGCCCTTTTTCATTGGCCTCTATTTTTTTAAATTAGGTAGTGGCTACTGGAGAAAGGGCCTTTACTGTGGTGGCACTATTCCCTTCAGAAGGAAATTTGCCTGGCCTATGATCTACTATCTTTTCAGCAACAAGCACAGGATGATCTGATCATGTGGTCTCCCCCCCCCCATGGTGAATTAGTTATTGATTCCTTTTGATTTATCATTTTCTTTTTTGTCTGCTGCTTTATTTTATTTATAAGTTCTTGCAGTCTTACTGTTTTTGTAACCACTAAAGTGGAGTGGAGAGCAACGTACATAATCCCGATCCCTGGAGGAAGTGGTATTAAAAAAGGTAATAATAGTACAAATAAACTGTTTCTTTTTAAACTAATATTAGTAAGTGTTCTTTATAACAAAAATTAAGTTGTTGCCAGTAACCTCAAGACGGCTTTGCCCTATCTGAGCAGAACACTGCAAAGACAAGAGCAGGTTTGCTCCTTCATTGATCAACTGAGCAGATCAGGTTCCTACCTTTATATGTCAAATGGCTAGCCATTATTATTATTATTTTTTTAAATGGAAATTCAAATAAGTGCCTGTGAATAAATCTTGTCTAAAGGCAGGCCAGCTTATTCCTGAAGGAACACTTTTATTTCTTGGCTTGATAATAGGTCTTTGTTTTCTGTCCAGTACATTTTTCCTGAAGGCTTCGTTCCCGGTCAGGATGCCTTACAGGGCTCTCCTTTGTGCCTTTTCTCCTTAGAACAACCCTGAGATAGGTTAGGCCGAGGGAGAGACTGTTAAACAAATACAAATAAGCCATTTTACACATAGGTTAGCGGCCTGGCCTGTAGTTTCTGGTTGTGTAGCAACGATTCCTCCTACATCCAGACACACACACACCCTCCCCCAGGATCATGAGGGTTCTCTCAGCCTCCAATGTGCTCCCACTGCAGAGTAAGCGGCACTAATTTCCCCTATTTTATCCTCACCACAGCTCTGTGCCTGAGGTGAAGGCTGAGGCAAAGCGCCTGGCCCAAACCTCACCCAACAACCTAGACGGAAACCCTTATCTATTACTGGCTTTCCCACCCGCCCCTTCTGTGAAGAGAGAGAGAGAGAGAGAGAGAAACAGCAACTCAGAGAGAGATTTCGAAAAGAAGCCATCTTCTTTTCAACTCGGGCTCCGTTCCCCCTCCCGCCTTTTCTCAAGACAGGCCGGCAAGAAAGTTACGGCGGCGGGGCAGAGCGCGTGACCTGGGCGAGGGAAGCGTGAACGGCCGAGGAGGAGAGGCGCGCGGGTGCCTCCCCTTAACTGTCCCAGAGGAGGCGCGCAGAGGCGGGCGCGCGCCCCGTACAGCCGCTTGACCGCTCCCCCCCCCCACCGCTTTAGCCGGCCCAGGGATGAAAGGGGAGGAGAGTCGCGCCTCGCTGCCTTGGTAGCGGCCGGGACGCGCCGGGATCATCCCCCCCCCCTCCCCGCGCGCTTCTCGGCTGAGGGAGCGGGAGGGAGGAGGAATGCATCGCCCCGGGAGACTCGCGTGGGCCGAGAGGGAGGGGGGTCCTTGCGGGGCCGAAGGGGGCGCGGGCCGGACGGGAAGCGACGCCCCCTCTCGCTCCTCTTCGACGGGGCGGCTGAGGCATGGGGGCACCCGAAGGCGCCAGGAGGAGGAGGAGGAGGCGGCGCCAGGGGGCGAAGCCCAGCAGCCCCTCCTCAGGGGGATCTTCCGGATCGGCAAGGAGAGCTGCGACGTGGTGCTGAGCGCCGAGAGGCTCAGCTGGACGCCCATTCAGCCCGAGAGCCCCACAGGTGAGTCGGGAGGGGGAGGAGGGGCTGCTTTGGCGCGCCTGCCCCTTCGTGCTGCGACGGGAGTTTTCAAGCTGCAGCCTCCTGTTGTGGTTGTTTTTGCTGGGAAGTAACTTTTAAGTCCCGGCTGAACTCGAGGGTCGATTGTTATTCTTTGATTAATTTAAACTTATATCCCGCCCTACCCCACAGGTGGGCTCAGGGCGGCTCACAACATATGAAACAGCCATAAAACTGATAGTATAAAAATACTTAAATAATTTACACAGTCGAAACAAGGTGGCACTGAAAACACTGACAGTCCAACGTCTCTTGTAGGCGTTTTAAGTAGTCCCAGAGGGAGCAAAACACGTGGAAAAGGGGGGGGGGCGGAACCCAAAGGAATAGGGACAAACGTGTGACAAAAATGACAGTGCGGAAGTGGCCAAGAAAGGCTGCGGTCACCCACACTAAATCATCCACTTTCAATGCGTTTTCAGTGCACTTTACAACTGGATTTTACTGTGGCCCATTCTGCATCTAGCATTTGCTCCGCTGTTTTACCAAACCCTCTTGAGAACGCAAATTCCCCTCTGGTTTGCATGTCACTTTCACTTTGGTTGTGGGATTTTATGGCAGTGTCCAGACTGCATGCCGCTTTCACTTTGTTCCTCAGTTTTATGGTATAGACTTATGGCCGTTTTATGGCCGTTCAGGGGTGACTCTGCAATTAGTACGGCTTTTTGGGGGGGTATTTGAATGTGGTTTTGATCCACATCTTTTTCTGTGGGTTTGGTAAAACAAGGGAGAAAATGCTAGTTGCAGAATGGGCCACAGTAAAAATCCAATTGGAAAGTGCACTGAAAGTGGATTATTTAGCGTGTGTGCCTGCAGCCTGCTTTATAACAGTTTTCAAACAGATGATGGTAGGTTTGCCACACATTGTGCCCACCCAATTATTGTGCAGCTTCAAACAAACCCAAAGAATAATGTTATTTTATCAAGACTGACCAAAGTAGCACACGAAGGCCATGTAATAATGTATTTTATTGAGACCAGCATATGTGCAGGAAACGCACATGCATTCTGTATGTTCACCTGGCCATGCATGTGTTGTGCATGTTCACCTGGCAGTCAGTTTGTGAGAGAGGGCCAGATGCTGCTTCACTTAAAAAAATAAAACTGGAGAGCACTACGTCACAAACCTGGGGTTTAAATTGTGCATTTAGCTGTTGAGGTGTTGACTGCAACGCATGCTGAAGGAAAACCTGTGTACATGGATTGGATTGTGTACACTCTAAGTTGTGTACAGGATTTACAGTGTGTGAGCTTTCCAGTTTTTTTGGAATTTCTCATCAGGCTGGATGTTATGGGAAAAAAGAAGAGGGGAGAGGAAAAAGATCTTTCTGTCTGTGATCCTAAGGACTGGTTGGCAACCTGGATAGGATGTTCTGCTCCTGGTCCCCTTTCTCTCCTCTTTCTACATCCTCCCAAGTCTACCCTCTTCCTACACCTCTCCCAAGGAGAGCCAGTTTGGCGTAGTTGTTAAGAGTGCAGAGAACCAGGTTTGATTCCCCACTTCTTTACATGCAGCTGTTGGTGTGACCTTGGGTCTGTCAGAAACACTCTCAGAGCTGTTCTCTCAAGAGCAGTCCTCAGTAGAGCTCTCTCAGCCCCATCTACTTCACCTGTTGTGGGGAAGGGAAGGGAAATGAGATTGTAAACACCTCTGGGACTCCAGGTGAAGGGCGGGATATAAATCCAATTTCTTCTTCTCTTCTTCCAGACTCCTCCTCTTCAAGCAAGGGGGTTTGAGGACAAGAGAACAGCTTTTCATAGAGAAGAAAAGTTTTAGTAACTTAAAAGAATGAAATATATTGGCTGGGAACAAAATTCTAGGCTTGAACAATTTACCAAGGAATTTTCTCTTTTTTCCCTCATTTAAAGAAAAATTGCATCTGAAATCATAAATGGGACTCTTGTGGCACCTTAAAGAAAGGCTATTTCACAACATAAGAAGAAGTAGACTCCAATCCACAAAAACTTATTCTGGAAATAGAATTTTGTTAATCTTTTGGGTCCCACAAAATTCCTGTTCCAATAGGAAGAAAAGTTAAAAATAATTAATTTTATGTGGTGTTTGATATTTTTATTGAAAACTCACAAGAGTTGGTCAGTTTTCTAACAGTTTACATTCAAAACACAGATTTTCTTGTTTCAAAATTTTTGAACATTGTAAGGAACCATACTGTTTGGATAGATCTGTTCATGCTGTTTGTATTCAGTATATAAAAGGGGGACAGATGAATCTGCAAATGGAACTTTATTCCTCAGGTCACAATATGTTTTCAGTGTCTGAATGTCTTGAGTACTGTTTTAGAAACACAATGACCTCTGCCACTACAAACAAAAATGGCTTTGTGAGGATTGTTCTACTCCAGGATACTGGAATTTGGCATTTGGTAGAAATATAACCCAAATGCAATTTATGTCAGTTTTTGCAGGGTTGCTTAAAAAGGTAAAACAATTACTCCAACACCCATCATATACATGCACTCCAATTTAACGTAGCTTTACTTAGAAGGAAGTTGGGGTTTTAGGAGTGTATGGAAGGGAGGCAAGAAGGTTGCCCCGAGTGTGTCATCAGGATCTCGCACTGAAAGGGTAAAGGCAATCTGCCCAGAACAATAAGTGATATCTAATAAACATAGTCTGTCTGATAATAAACATTTAGAGTCCCCTGTAGAAGGTGAACCCCCTAAGATATAATTACATTAACTTAATGAGTTTAGAATTAAAAGAAAAATCGAGTATTAAATTGTAACGTTCAGAGTTCATTTGTAGCCACATAACCTTCCCAAGAGAATATTGAGCAAGGAACAGGGACTCAATGGTTCATCTGTTTTTGACTCACTGAATACTGAGCCTTTGATATACACTGAATACCCTTTTGTTTTGCGTTCAGTACAGAACCTTTCTTGATGTGGGTATGTGATTTGCTTGTGATTCAAAGCAATGAGCATCACTGCAGAGAACTGTTGGCTGTTATCACTGATTTTACTTCTTCATGTGGCTGCATACGCCAGTCAACTTGGAGTGATTTACAGATGACTGAAGCAGGCTATAGTAGTCTTGAAATCTCCTTCTTTCAGCCCTCTGTTTAGATGTAATCCTGTCAGTGTTGTGTTGGCAGGTAGGTAGGATAAAAAGAAACATAGGTTTTTTTACAGCGTGAAGCTGTTAATGAGTTTTTCGGGAAACCTGTGTCCCCTCTGAGCCACTGCCTCCCAGACTAGTAAGCAGTGCTCAGACTTGTGGGTCCCTGAGGTTAAAGGCACACAAGAAGACCAAAACCTTTAGAAAAATACACACAGGTTTATTGAGCAAATAAAGTTTCTACAGTTTCTACAGGCAACACAGTTTCTAGAGTTAATTAGCAAAGAACACAACAAAAACTATTTTTTTTCTTTCTGATACTTTAGTACTTGGCATTAACTGGCGCACCATTCAAAATTGCAGAGGCCAAGCTAAAAGCTTATGCGTCTGTCCCATGGGATCCAAAGTTAGTGTAGCCTCACCCTTATCTGTTGTGAGTCGCACTGAGCCCAGTTGTGGAGTAGGGTGGGATATTTTTATATATATATATCAGACGGTCTTCAGAATCCAATCATACCATTCATTCACTGGAGCCCTCCAAGAGATGGTGTGTTTTGCTCCTGGCTCCCCCCCTCCCATTTAGATACTGAACTGAGTGCAGGTTTTTCACTTAGCCAGTTACTGCATTCTGATATCAGGCCTTGAAAGAGATACAGATAGTATCTATGAGAAAAGCTAATTAGAGACACCTGCAAGTTGAAGCGGACCCACTATTATCCGTGTTAACCCTTGCTAAAACTAGGGTGCTTTGCCTCACAGAGCTAATGTTTACCTGGATCTTCCTTTCCAGTAGTGATTGACCAAAGCAGGGAACAGAACCAGGCCATGCTACTATTATTTTTGCATCCAGTTTTGTTTTTTCCATATCTTTTTTTATATAGCAGTTAACAGGCTGTTCTATAAATCTTGTTTTTCTGCCTTGCTGAAAGCAAGTGCAAAACAGGCTGTCCTTCATTATGAAGTTTAGGATGGTGCTGTTACTCCAGTGGCTCAACTTTTATGGCAGTTCATCTTACTGGAACATGAAAGCTCAGTACTCTGTCCAGATCGTGCTGTGCTGAACAATATGTTTTTGCTTTGTGTCATGAGAGGCTGCTTATGACGTCACAGTAGATCAGTCTGAAAGATGCTGCAAAACTCCTTTGTTTTTGCTCAGTTGCATGTAAATGTAATAATTAGATATTGGCAGATGTCATGAATTGATGTTACCTTGGTGAATAAATCACTTTTTATTGACATTACTTAAGCTGTTTTAGCAACACTTCATACATTTTGAGTTTTGGGATACACCTAAGGTGTATGAATATATTTTAAAAATGCAAGATATTGTAAATTTGCTTGTCAGAGAGGTAAGAATGGGCACGACTCCATGAATTGCCACTCTGTAATGTGTGAAATGGCTCTAAATTTTTGTTTACTTTATTTATTTTTACGTACATTCTCCCCAAGGGGGATCAAAAGCAGAACAGCATAAACATCTATTACTCTTGCAAACTGGCGTAAATTGTATTGTTGACAAACGTTTCCAAGGCTGTAAAGTTGTTTAGGATAAACTTGTCAGAATTGTAAGCGTATTGACATTTCAAAACATGTCTTTTGATATACCTTATTTTGCTGTGGCTGGTCTACATTTTTTTGTCTCGTCAGAAATACTGAGGTGTGAAATAATTTTAGTGAATTAATGAGTCCATTACCTTTGCCTGGTTTTTCTGTTATTTTCTGAAATCTATTCTTTTAGAGAGTTTCTATGGTGCCTCCCAGGGAAACCTGCTCATTTTATTATTGTTAATATTGAATCTTAAATGTTTAAAGAATGTATGAATAAAATCAGAATTTCTGTGAATTTCAAGCAATGTGTATTTGCATTCTTTTATCAAATCTTGATGCATGTGCTTCTCATGAAAGAAATTTGGGTATTGATTTCTGCCACTTATGCCTTCTTATCTAGACATTCTGTTGAAACATAATGTGTTGTGTATTTGATACATATATAACTATTCTGCCATAAGGGTCTGCTATTATTTTAGATAGCAACTGATTTTATGATAGTATTGGATTTCTTTCACATATGCTTATGTTTTTGTCCAGATGAACTCAAAGCACATCTGTTACTTTTTGTGGTGGTATCTGCTGTCTCCTTTTAGAATTTGACTTTTTGTTAATTACAGCTGTAACTTTGGAAAGGTTTTTAATATTTTGGGCTTTTTAAGAAATGTATGTATTTGGCGTTATTAATGGTTTGATTTTGCTGTATGTTGTCATAAACTGTTATAGCCATATATTAGAACCAGTTGTTCAGGTTGCAGAGTTGTATAAAAATGTATTCATTTAAAATAATTTGACTTTCAAAAATAAGTGGTAACATTAAATTCCACCTTGCATAAAATAGTTAAATCCTGCTTTGCAAATCTGTTGATACAGATGATATTGGAGATCCATAATGTGAACTGCTGTCTGTTTGCAGGTTGATTACTTAGATTTGTACTCATATGTTTAAATACTTAATACATCTTGCACCTGTAGTTGCTTTCATGTTGGCAATGCCTGCTTGATTTGGGCTGTTATCTAAATCTACTCCAGAAGTCATTTTGTAAACAATGTGGGGTTTGTTTTCTTCCCTAAGGAAAGTGCACAGGAAGTAGGGATGGGCCCAGTTAGAATCCTTGCCCACTCCTTGATTAGTTTCTGAGTTGTCTCCAGTCTGGTCCAATCATCAGATTCTGTACCAGAGGCCATATTTTCTTACTGGGAATTTCAAAACTATGGGATTTGTCTGGACTACAGAAAAGTTCTGTGAGAGTCTTGCTTGAAACTATGTGTTCAGCTTCACCATAACAAACCAGTATTGTTACCCCAGTTCCTATAGTAATGGGCAGACTTCTCATTTTGGAGAAGTGCTCTGCAAACTGAACCATTTAAAAACAAAAAACAACAACGGAGAACTTTCTTTCTAAGCTTAGTGCTGCCAGTGGTATTATTGGGAAGGTGATGAGATCTGAACGCCTCTTCCTTTATCCCTCTCTGAGAGGCTCCTTCCTTTGCCAGCTACCCTGTGGCAGCAGTGAGGACTTTCTTTTGTCCAGTCATCTAGAATTAGACAACGGGAGTGCACTTTGCAAACATTGTTTTTCCAGGATGCCTGACAAGGTTGCCAGCCCTTAGGAGAAAAGATGTTCTGTACCGTTAATAGAGGTTTTATGAGAATGTTATTTACCTCTATGCTATTCAGTGTGTCAGCTGCCCATTTCCACACATTACACTTCTATTAAAAGGAGGGAACATTTTTGTCCAGACCTTTTGGCAGCCCTACTCATAATGGAATCAGGTATTCTAGCAATAATGTGTCTGTGGCTCAGAGTATGAAACCTGACTCCATTTCTCAAAAGTGACATATAAAGAGAGCCATCAACAGTTGTAGTTGGCTTGGACTTCATTCCAGGGTTGCATTAACTCAGGCAAATTTTGCTAAGTTAATGTAATGCTTTAACACAAACAAAGATGGAAGTTTGATACTGAAGTCATAATAGTTTTAGGTACATACAAGAAGGAGAACCCGCGATACTCGCCTGGGGGAGCGCCACGTGGAGGAGAAGGAAGCAGCTGCAAGTGAGCCTTCACCCCCGCACCCCCACACCAATGGCGAGGCCTGTGCGGCTCCCAGCCGCCGGGCCCACCAAGCCTTCTCCCTCCTCCTCCTCCCCCGGCACCGAGGCCTGAGCTCGGCCCTCCAAGCCTTCTCTTTCCTCCTCCCTCCTCTGTGGTGGTGAGGCCTGAGCTTGGCCCCCCAAGCCTTCTCCTTCCCCTTATCCCCCCCCCCGATGGTGGTGGTGGCGAGGCCTGAGCAGCTCACAGCCGCCGGCCCACCAAGCCTTCTCTCGCCCCCTCCTGCCCCAGTGGTGGCAGCGGGACAGTTGCCGGGGCATTCTCTACGCATGCGCAGGGAATGCTCTTGTACTTTGGGGGGGATTTAAATATCCCCCATATACTTTTTTCAACTGCAAATGTGCAGGAAAATCTCTTTGCCCCCTAGGTGCCTTCGATGTGCAGATTTAGATATCCACACGCAGGGGGCACCTTGGCTATTAGATATATAGATAACATAAACAATATGATGGCATTGTGTGGGGAGGCTATGAAGAACCCTACTTTTGTAAGAGGGGTGGCTTTAAGTTCTGATTTAACTGTTCATAGCCAGAAAAGCTTATTAACTTTCTTTTATGTTTGCAGTTATGCAACAGCTATAATAATAATAATTTTTAAAACTTCCCTGGTTGCAAAAAGTAAAGCAGTAATTAAAGTCCTCCTCATCTCATGGGAGCAGGAATTGACTAATTAAGGGCTGATTCAGGAATGCTGTGTCTACAAGTGTGAATAGGAGACAGCTAATTGAAGCTGCAAAAAAGGAGAGGCAAGATACCTTGGAAAGGGGGCAAGGATAGAGGTACTTCTTAGAGACAGCTGCAGGAAGAAGCACA
Source organism: Gekko japonicus (assembly GCF_001447785.1). Lineage (NCBI taxonomy): Eukaryota > Metazoa > Chordata > Lepidosauria > Squamata > Gekkonidae > Gekko > Gekko japonicus. Next base: position 615,753 of record NW_015162498.1, read on the forward strand.
ACTGTTGCAGCATATAATTGAATATTGCCTTCGGGATGGGGTCAGATTTTCATGGGAAGATGCTATGGCTGTGACTGTGGCCCCGGTCACATGGGAGGATTTGCCCCACGAAGCGGACAGGTTGAGGGCGCATCAAATGGGCGCGATCAGATGCTAGCATCTGGCAAGCATCGCGCCCCCGCCCCCAACCCATCCCTTCCGGCCAAAAACGCAGATCAAAAAGGTACTAGGGAAAATGTAGTACCTACCAGAAGATCCGCAGCAAGGCTGGGCGTGGAATCACGGACGCGCTGGCAGCCCGTGTTATTCGAGGGACTGCGCATGCGCACGAATACTCCAGCAGCCTTGGCTCGCCCGTCTTTGCCTCACTTCCCTCGGCCATGTGATTGCGCCGGACAGAATATGCGCAGCGGCTCGGGGGAAGCGTCCGATCCCAATGCCGCGCTTTCCTTTGGTGCGGCTCTAAGAAGCCGCACTTCCGGCATGGCTTTTCCCGCCGCTGTGACCGGGACCTGTTTTAGTTATGTTTCCAGTTGATTGCAGGAAAAGCAGTGCACTAAAGCACTTTGTTCTTTAAGAGCAGCAAGGTGTTTTTGGGATCCCTGATATGCTTTGAATCTTTTCTGTTGTCTGCCAAACTGCTTGTTCATTTTCAGGATCATGACCACAGTTACTAATATAGGATGTTGAATATATTGCAGAGCTATTGTTGATTTGAAACATGATAAGTATATGTTCATTAAAAGATGAATGTATTTGATCGCACTTGTACTCTGTTTTGTGTTGGCTAATTTTTTAAAAATAAAACTTTCTTTTATATACACACACACACAGAGATACTGCTGCATTGTGATAAGTGCTTGAACAGAAATGAATGAGCAATAGATATTTTATTTTAACGGAGTCATATCTACAGTATAAAATTAGGTTGACATACTCATTTTATTTGACCTACAACAGCATATCTTCCTTGTATGTTTTGTACTTGTCAGTGCTGTATATAGCAAAATATGTTTAGTTTGGCAAACCTTTCTATCTCTGAAGCAGCAGATGTTATGCTTTGCTTAGTAGTGTGTATCCTAGAAACAGAATAATTCTTAGAAAAACAAAAAAATTGATGAAATGATAACATAATCCTGATATCAGCAATAAACTATTGATCGTGATATGGTTATATAATTAAAAAAATATGTTAAAAAGTGAAAGTAAATGTTAAGTCTATTCTTTTAGTATTCTGTTTATTTAAAATAGCCACATTCTCTAAAAAGGATGGTCCATGTACTTTACAATGATATCACAATACATTGTAGAAACCATTTAGAGTCAAGAACAGTCTGTAAAAGCAACACACAACAGCAGTATAAAATACCCCCCCCATGCTCCCTCTAAGCTGTGGAGTCTTGTGAGCAAAAATTCTACCTTGTGAGCTACTGGCATGAAAGTTGTGAGTGAGCAATTTAGCTTCTGCATAAATTAGTGTGCTTTGGAGCCCTCCTTCCTGAGCTAAGACAAACAAACATCTTTGAGCCAGGGGCTAAAAAACTGAGCTAGCTCACACTAACTCAGGGAACACTGCCCCCTCTCCAATAACCGGGAATCGGAATCAATAAGTCAATTGAATAGTAAAAATAAGAAAAGAAATCTAAACTGCTAACAGAGTACGCAGGCAAAAAAATTTCTACCTAGGTACAGGACAGACTGTGTGAGAAAGTTTCTTGTTCTGCTTTTTGAAGGCCTAGGAATGAATTTAGGATCTGGGGTTTTATCCTGTAGGCAGGTAAACATTGCTGGCTGTCAGAATCCATTACAAATGGGAAGAAGGGTCTGCCTAAAACCCAAAGGTTCCCTCATTTCCATACCAGTTTCTTATTTTCACCTACTATGTGTAAGTTGGCCATCTGGATTTTTTGTATGTATTCCAGGTGGGGTAGGCCATCCAGTTGACCATGGATGTTAAATGCTCAGAGAATATGAAATTCCTACTCTGCCATGCGAAATCAGAACAGGGAGGAATAGCATTTAAAACCAGAGGGATTTAGGTTCCACATACATTTCTTACAGGAATTGCCATTGTGTATTCATGGTATCATAGCCTTTCTGCCATCCTAATGTGCATGTGCCTTGTTACTTAGTGGCAATTGGCAGGAGTAAGGCAGGAGACAGAAATAAAGAGACTATATTAATTTACAGTAAAATGAATTCTGCATTTTTGCCACATGCAATTAACAAACCTATTCCAAACAGGAATACTATGAATTTTCCAACCTCATCTCAATCTATTTTTGTGTTCAGTGATAAGTAGTTATATGAATGGCATTTCAATTTATGCAACACCCATGTACAGGTATAGCTATTATTGGAAATGCCAGTTTTTAAAAAAATTAAATTTCTGATCCATCAACTACCTATTCTTGATCTGATTGACTAATCTGATTCACAGGTGGACATAATAATTACAGGCACCGTGCGGTGGAACACATGGCACTAATCAACATGGGTGAAAGAGTGCACAGTTTGACTGGAAGTCATTTTGTGGTCTGAATGCCAGGCACATGTGCATTGCATCTAGCACATCAGAGGCACAAATAACCTCGAGGTTTAATCCATCCACTAGTATATAAAATCTGAAAGTTGTCTTCATTTAGTTGATTACTCTCAGTGAACTTTATGTAGTTTCCTTTGATCTTCGTGGTCTCTGTGCTTCACACCAATGGGATCTAGTGCGCCTGCGCTGGATCTGCCGGTGCCTAGCAAGCTCTCTTAAAAGGATTTTCGTGCCTGGCCCAACTGAGCATGCTCAGGAGCCCCAGTGAGCATGCCCAGAAGGGCAGGCACGGACATCCCACCAGTTCCTACCAACCGCCGCGTATCAATCTCCTAATAAAACAGGTAGAAGAAGACAGCAGCGGGGCAGGAGGGCGGGTGGTGTGAATGCACAGATGACCACTCGAAGATCACCAGTTACTGGTAAGCAACCTGTTTATCTTCTTCGTGGTCTCTGTGCTTCACACCAATGGGAGATTAGCGAGCAGTAGTTTACCTGGAGGCGGGTGCTGTCAGGTGTTTACTGCTTAGCCGAGGCCAAAACCTGACGTCCCAGACTGTCACTGGTGGACTGGCGGACGTCCAAGGCGTAGTGCCTGATGAAGGTATTAGGCGTTTAAATCTGGATAATTCTGTGGAGGAAGAATTGAAAGATGTATTCCCAAAACTCCCAAGAGAAGATCAAGTTGTCATCGTGGACAGATTGGAGCTGTTGAAGAACAGCTTATTGGCCTTGGGAAGTCAATGTGGAAATCTAGACTCCAATACTCTCAGGAAGACTTCATTACAACACCCCTGTAAAGCTCATGAAGAGATGGACTGTTTCGAAACTACAACAAACTCTGTTAAGGATTTGGTTACATTATTGGATTGCAAGAATCTTAAAACAGATATGGAAGCAGTAAGAAATGACAAGAAGAAGGATGACAGCGGAAGCCACCTGACCACTGCACAGCCGTTAAGCATGATAAATTTCCATTCTGCAATTGCACCAGTGGACTTAATTCCTAATTCTGAGGTCCAAATTTCAAGCTCTTCTATGGAGGGGAATCCATCCAGGTGTCCAACTAAAGGAACGGTTTTGGGTCCTGTTAAAAGCGTCGAGCCTGTGATGGACTTTAGTAATGGATGCGTGTTTAGTGACCCAACAGGCCAATTGGATTTGATTTCTTCTGATTGACTACATAACTCAACTTCCTTTGATGGACACAACAACTCACAGACTATCTCCTTAATGTCATGGAATGTCATGGGATGGGTTAATAGATTGAGGGATGTTGAAACTGTAACTTTTTTGAGGAAGTTTGATGTAATTTTGCTTCAAGAGACTTGGCGGGTAGATCCCATTATTTTTAATGGGTATAAAGCATATGATCTGCAAGCACTGCCCTCTAAAAGAGGGAGAGCAAAAGGGGGGTTGGGTATTTTAATATCAACTATTTTGAATGTAAGGGCTAAACAACTGGCTTCCTTTAATCAAGTGGCTATGGCATTAGTGTTGACGTATTCCCAGACAACATGTTTAATTATTAATGTCTATTGTCCCCCACAGAAAGATATAGATTGGGCAGGTCTTGAAACGTACATCTGGAATTTAATTATGGAGCATCCTACTGCATATTTGATAGTTGGGGGAGATTTTAATGCTAGGATAGGTCCAAATAACGACTTTCTCTATGAAAGATATAATACCTGTCCCCCAGAGGAGCAAGTACCTTCCCCCCCACTTGTGAGATGTTCAAAAGATCAAAAGTTTAATTCTGCTGGTTATGGTTTTTTGCAAATGGTAAATGGCATTAATTGTCATATTTTAAATGGTTCATATCCTACAGATTATCCAGCTGAATTTACCTATTGCTCTGGTGAGAGGAGGAGTGTCATAGACTATATTATTGTCTCAGGAAATGTGTTAAATCTGGTTGAACTATTTGAAGTCTCCTCGTATTTAGAGAGTGATCACTTCCCTACTATTCTGAGATTTGTGGCACCGAACTGTGATCCCCGAATCATAGATTTACATCTGCAGGAGAATGAGGAAGGAAATGAGTATTATAGGGTACCTTGGAATGAAAGGAGAGAGAAAGAAATTGCAGAGCTTTTGAGTTCTGGGGCTCTTGATGAGTTTTTAACTAAGTTAGGAATTGAGGGTCAAGAAGACTTACATCTGGATGCCTATGCTCAAATTATAAAAGAAATACAAAATGTAATGGGGAAGCCTTGCTCCAAACAAAATAGATTAACCAATAGTAATTCCAAGCCTTGGTTTGATAAAGAGTGCAGAACTATGAAAAGTGCTCTTAATGCTATGTACATCAAATATAGGTGTGACGAGGCCAAGGATACTCTTGAGGATATGAAAAACTTAAAGAAACAATATAAGTCCTTGATACGGCGGAAGAAGAAGGAAGCCATAGTCCTGGCATGGGAGCAACTAAGCTCAGCATGTAGAGATAAAAATCCCTGTTTATTTTGGAATTTGGTCTCCAACTGTACTACTAGACCTCCCTCAGTGTGCAGTAATACAATTCTCCCTGAAATTTGGGAGAAATATTTTGAGCAGCTCTACCAAGGCCAGGATGAGGCTGCAACAGAGGACCTGGATATAGGTATTTTACCCTCTTGGCCCCCTGTGCATCCTCAAGAAATTAAGAATCTTATACAGACCTTGAGTTCCAATAAAGCCCCAGGCTCTGATCTCATATGTGCAGACCTGATTAAGAGGAACCTTGAGTGGTGGGTTCCAGTTCTTGCTACTTTATTTACAACTATAGATAGAACTGGTAGAATTCCTAAAGACTGGGGGGTGGCAATAATAGTGCCTATTTACAAGAAAGGGAACAGAGCGGACCCTGTTAATTATAGGCCGATCAGTCTCCTAAGTATAATAAGTAAGCTTTACTCAAAACATTTACAGTGGAAGCTAAAAGACTGGATGGAGCAGGAAGACTTTTTGAGACAGGAGCAAGCAGGCTTTAGAGAGGGACGGTCATGTCTAGATCAGTGTGTGATACTGAACCATTTAATTTCCAAATACTCCACGAACTCTTTAACCTCATTGTATGCAGCTTTCATAGATTTTAAATCTGCATTTGATTCTGTCTCAAGAACTACCCTATGGGAAAAGTTGAAATCCTCTACAATAGATAGGCGCTTATTGTTTCTATTGAGAGCTCTCCATAAAAACACTTTTGTTAGGGTACGATGTAATCCTCAAGGTCATCTTACAAAGATGATCAGGTCAGACAGAGGAGTAAAACAAGGATGTATTTTGGCACCTCTTTTATTTAATATTTACATTAATGATATGGTACAGTTTTTGCACAAACTTGAATTCCATCCTCCAAAACTTGCAGATAGACATATTTCAATTTTACTATACGCAGATGATGCTGTCCTGCTTTCTAGGACCCCTAAGGGACTTAAGAGAGCTCTGTGTGCTCTTTGGCAATACTGCAGTCAGAACTGCTTAGAGATAAATTACACGAAGACTAAAATAATGGCTTTTGCCAACAAGCCTAGGGTGTTTAACTGGGTCATTGACTCTCGTCCCATTGAGCAAGTTCGCTGCTATAGATATCTTGGAGTTATATTTCAGTCGTCTGGTCATATGAAAGGCCATGTTGATTACCTGTCAGCCAATGCGAAGAAAAGTGCTGGAGCTATTCAGAAGTTCTTTTGGTCCAAAGGAGGTCGCAACTTAGAAGCTGCCATTAAGTTATTTACTATAAAAGTTTTACCCCAATTATTATATGGAGCTCCTTTGTCCCTCCTGGCAAATTTGACCTTACTTGAAAGAACGCAATCGAAATTTTTAAGAGCTATTTTTCAAGTTCCACCAAGTGTTTCAAACGCTGCAATCCGCTTAGAGGCTGGCCTGGTCACGGTGGAGGCAAGATTGTGGATTGCTGCATTTCATTATTGGTTAAAACTGATTTTCTTATCCACTGGCCTTTCCCATACTATGATGCAAGACAACTTTGTTCCTTTATGGCGGAAACAGATAGAAGATAAACTGGTTTGTTATGGTTTTTCAAAACAATTTATTCTGTCCTTGGGACATGAGCAGGCTAGATCAGTTCTAAAACAAAGAATACTAGATGTTGAACGACAGATGGACGTGAGTAGGATTAGGAGCCCTGTATTTGATGTAAGTACACTTAATAAGATAACTTTGAGATCTTATATCAAATATTTAGATATTTGCAACCACAGAAGAATTTTTACCCTATTAAGATACAACGCCTTACCCTCAGCCATAATGGAGGCAAGATATACTAGAACACAGAGGAAAAGTTGTATATGTGGGTTGGGAGCTGACGAAACATTGGAACATGTAATTTTTGATTGTATTATATATCAAAACATTAGGGAAGTTTTGATCAAGCCTATAGTTAATTCCTTTCCAGGTCGTAATAGAAGCATACTTTTGTCAACTATGCTGGCAGGGGATAACCAAAAGCTGACTAGGATGGTTGCCAAATTTGGTTGGTTGGCATACCAAACTAGGAAAGAAATAAAGTACAGATAGGCCTAAATCTAATTTCTGATCTTAATATTGATTTTATCATGTCTGTATTTTAACACTTTTAGATTCTTATTTATAATTTTAGATGCCATAATATTTTATAATTTTATTGCTCCCTTATCTGTACTTATCTGTCTTCTATTATACTGGTCTATGACCGTAATAAAGGCTTGTTGTTGTTACATTCATCAGGCACTACGCCCTAGACGTCCGCCAGTCCACCAGTGACAGTCTGGGACGTCAGGTTTTATCATCGGCTAAGCAGTAAACACCTGACAGCACCCGCCTCCAGGTAGGCTACTGCTCGCTAATCTCCCATTGGTGTGAAGCACAGAGACCACGAAGAAGATAAACAGGTTGCTTACCAGTAACTGGTGATCTTCGAGTGGTCATCTGTGCATTCACACCACCCGCCCTCCTGCCCTGCTGCTGTCTTCTTCTACTTGTTTTGTTAGGAGATTGATGCGCGGCGGTTGGTAGGAACTGGCGGGATGTCCGTGCCTGCCCTTCTGGGCATGCTCACTGGGGCTCCTGAGCATGCTCAGTTGGGCCAGGCACGAAAATCCTTTTAAGAGAGCTTGCTAGGCACCGGCAGATCCAGCGCAGGCGCACTAGATCCCATTGGTGTGAATGCACAGATGATCACGAAGAAGATCACCAGTTACTGGTAAGCAACCTGTTTTTCTGTTGCATGTGTGGCTTGTCACAAATCTATATAAAATTCTCCATGGCTCCATACCAGAGCCAGGGCCTTTTGGGCATTGGTGCTAGCCTGGTGGAACTCTCTGCTTAGTGACATCCATGCCCTGTGGGGCTTGGTACAGTTCCACAGGGCCTGTAAGACAGAGATGTTCCCCAGGTCTATGGTTGAGGACAGCAATGTTCTACCGTCAAGCCTGACCGCTGTTACTCTCCCCCCACGGAAAGCATATAAATTGGCATCAGATGCCACCTGGATTAGTTTTACTGCATGTATTGCATTGTTTTAATTGTTGAATTGTTTAAACTGAATTTAATTATTGATTGATATATGTACTTGTTAGATGTTGGGCACCTCCCTGAGCCCTTTGGGGGAGGGCAGTATTTAAATTAATTTGTCTTCACCATCATCTTCTACGGAGAAGGAAAAGGTTAGAATCACTCCTTTCTTCCACAACAGATCCAGCCACACCAACCAGGTTGTTCAGTGCTGCATGTGGAGTATGATGGTTGTGCATCTTTGTTCATTGTTCAGGAACTTTTTGCATGTGCAGTTCTCAATCCAAAAGCGCAATCTATGTGCAGAAGCTGTCTTTGGTCTCAGTTTGTCTTTGTTCTAATCAATTACATTAAAAAGCACAACAAAATTCTTCAAAAGTGTAAATTTGTGTAAAGCAATAAGTGCATGAGTCCTACCAAATGCAATGGTACAAAACCATGCATAATGAGATACAGAATTTTAACACAGAAAGATTTTATTTTTCCTTTACTGATGAAACTCTTGTTTTCATATTGCTTGCTAGGCATCGAAAATAGATGGGCAACTCCACTTGTCTAAATCATTGTCTGTTTACCTAATGATGAGGTGTGTAGCTGTACACATCCAAATGCCTAACCCAATGTAGGTGGTCTATCCATGTAGTATTATTTTCAGTAGAATGCACACTTGAATGCCCATCTGAGTGCATGTTACATTGAAAGCAGTGCAGTGCAAATAACCATTTGCACTGCAGTGTTTTTCCATTCTAGAATCTATTCTACTGAGGGGCTGTAGTTGGGCTTGAAGAACATGCACCGAAGGAGGGGTACTCTCTGAGCCAATCCCCTCCCCCTAGTCCCCAAATAATTTAAACAATCAGGTGCCACCTGGTGGACTCTTGTCTTGCCCAGAGCTGTGTGGAGCCAGTGGGCAGGAGGACTCAGAAGACAGCCGTGCCCAGGAGCTCAGCTTGTGGCAGCCATCTGTCAGGGGCTCCTTTTGCCCAACTGCTCCTGAGAGCTAAGCGTGAGGACCTAGCAAAGCCATAATGGTTGAGGCTAAGCTAAGTCAGTCTCAACATTCCAGCCCACCCTCTTTTAAACTGCAAAAGGGGCAGGCAACTTAAAGGATCCTATGGAGCTGAGCTTGGAGGATGTATGCTAAAGGGTATGTGTCTGCCTTGCACAGTTCCTTTCCTCCATTTGCATATGGGGCTGAAGGGGAACAAACTGGAGAGTATGAAGAATTCTTCCCCATTTTGTTTTCAAGTCTAAAGGGAAGAGTATGTGGAATTTTGAAGATAATTTTATGTATTAAGTTTAATTCTAATTAGAAACCATTTTATTATAGCTCTGTTACATAATAATATTGTATACCTTAAGTAGGTGCATAGCACATGCTGGTTGAAATTAATGTCTCTCAGGCTTACTTTAATGTATTGAAAAAGTGGACATGTGGAGAAACTGAGTACAATTAACGTCAAGCAGATAAATCCAGCTCTAATCCTGTTTATGCTCTACATCAGGCAGATGTGCCAAAATTGATTTAGACAAGCTCTTGGCTTATAATAATAATTTTTAAGTGCCATGTAGTATTGTTTTTAGTAAGGCCTTTCTTAAAAACGCTAAGCGTTCTTAAAAAGAGAAGCAAACTTAACAAGTGTAACCTACTTTATGAAGAGCTTTGCTTTTATAGTGATGGAAGAAATTGGCAGGAAACATTATCTTTATTCTTTGTAATTAAATTGACTTTTAAAATAACAATGGGAAGTGGGTAATGAATTAAATAAATAGCATGATATCTAATGTATACTTAAATCCCTTGTAAGAACAGATGGTACCCTGTATCCTTGTAGGTAATATGAGAAGATAGTTAATGTTTTGAAACAGCTAGCAATAATCAGTATGATACTAATGAACAGATAATTCTTGGATGGAAAAAAATAATTCATGAGCTTTTTTTTGCAAGTGTAGTTTATTTAGAGGATCATAAACATGGTAAATATAAATACAGTAATCATTCTTCCTTTTCCCATTGATTTAAATTAAGATGGAGAGAGAGAGAGAGAGAGAGAGAGAGAGAGAATGTGGGCATATTCTTAAATCTAGAGATTTCCACTTTAAAATCATGGACGTAAGCATTTTAGTTTTAAATTATAGGTGTTTGTCACCTTGAACACCTACTAGGTTTTAATTGTGATATAAAAATGTAAACATAACACTGATTTCCTTTCTGTGCAGGTGAAAATAAATGTATCCATGCCAGTGGGTCTTCTTGCAGTAAAGATTAAAATAAAACCTGTTAATCGGGAATTGCAAGGAGTATTTGGAACTGCTAATCAAAGGCCCCTGCCACACGGCAGGGAAAAGACGGGGCGAAGCGCGGCTTTTAAAAGCTGCGCCAAAAAAGAAACGCCCCAGCGGGATCCCATGGATCCCAGTTGCCGCGCTCTGTTGCTCCCCGGCACGATCAGATGCCGGGGAGGAAGATACCAGTCGGAGGGGGAGGCTGCCGTCCTGCGCATGCTCAAGCATGCGCAGTACGGCAGGGGGCCAGGGATGCGACGGCGGCAACACGCGCCGCCGATCCCACGGCCAGGATGAAGTGGACCATCCGGATGAACCACCGAAGGTTTCTTGATTTGTTTCTTGATTTGGTTGACTCATATTCTTGTGCTGTCTATAACTAGAATATGACTATTGACTGAGAAAGGAGGAAAGAGGTTTAGTACTTGGGTCCAATAGACTTTTTCTCTTTTTGTTCTTGGTGATTTTATCATGAGGTAGTACAACTGAAATAATGACTTCCTTGGCCATTGCATGGTGATACTGAGGGGGAGGTGCATGGATGGAGCAAGATCCAAAATCTTAGTTCCTTCAGAGATGTTGAAGCTATTGAAGTTTCAACTGTGAAGAGGAGTCACCCATTCCTTATTGCCCAACCATGGCACCCCCCAGTAAACTACCTGAAGAGCAATTTGCAGGTACTTCAGCCTGATCAAAAGCAGGGTCCTATTGCAGGTCTTTCTTCTCTGAGCATGCTTCTTCAGCATCCTCTCCTCTTCAATTAAGGAACAAAAGATCTTCATTTGTTAGCGCTTCCATTTACAGATTTACTTCACCGTAGTCACTTTTCACCTTTCTCTTTTACTTATGTCAATCTTGTCTTGCCCAGTGTGTTGGCTCACAGCTTCTGCCTTTGTACGGATAAAGAAAGGAGAAGGGGAGGCTTCAGAAGCACTGCTACCTTTCCATTCTGGTTTGAAACAGAAGAGAAAAGGTGTCCTTTAAATGAACCTCCCTGGGCTCATTTAAGGAAGTTCATGAAATGCACTCCCTTTTTACTGATTTTTCTTCTTAATATTTTCCAAATCACTCTGTTACATCTCATCTATTCTGAACAAGCAGAGCTCTTATGGTCAGACAGAAGGGGAGTTAGAGTAGCACAGGCTGTTTGAAACAGGTTGAAAACCGGTTTAAAAACTTATAATACCTTGATAATGGACAGTGTTGGTGAACTTTATGTCCACTCTACGGTGATTCTTTTGTTCTCATTCCACAGTAGCTGGCAGCCTAAATAGGCTCTAGAGTTAACTCAACACCTTGTGGTGTCCTGGTGTCATTGGTGGCCTAGCTATGTTCACTCTCTGGGAAGTGCTAAATTGTGGCCTTGAATGCCCGTTTAACCTTCTACTTTAATAGAAGAAGAAGAGGAGAAGAGATTGGATTTATACCCCACCCTTCACTACTCAAAGGTGTCTCAGAGCGGCTTACAAACTCCTTTCCCTCCCCCTCCCCGCAACAGACACCCTGTGAGGTAGGTGGGGCTGAGAGAGCTCTTGACAGAAACTGCTCTTTTTTCAAGAACAGCTCTTATCAGAACTACGGCTTGCCCAAGGTCATCCAGCCAGGTGCAAGTGGAGGAGTGGGGAATCAAACCCGGTTCTCCCAGATTAGAGTCCACGCACTTAACCACTATACCAAACTGAATAACTGTACATATTCTCAAGAGACTAAAATGACAAGAAAGGAGAAAGAACACTTGAGGGCAGGAAATAAAGAAAAAAGTAAAAACAAGGATGCATCTGCAAAACATAGTATTAATACATATTTTGTATATATACTTTTCTTTAGAGAAGAGGTATAAATTATTACAGTTTAAAAAATTGTTTAACTACAATGCTTAACTCTTTCTTTGGGCAGGTGGTTCCGGCATAGACTTGCAGTGTAAAGAGGAACATGTTGAAATGAAAGATGTATTTTCTGTAAAACTGAAACGTCGTCGTTTGGCTGGACAGCAGAAAGGTGGCTTTTTATTGGGCATTACACTATTTGTCTGTCTGAAAAAAGAACAAAACAAACTTAAGGATTCTGTTCTCAATCTCAGTAACTTAAGCGAAGACCACTGTTACTTGTGGTTTAAATATTTTAAGGAAATTTTGAATGGTAAGTACTTTATTTATATATTTTTCCTGAGAAACACCATTGATGTTATTAAGCCTATTTCTGCAGACTTTTTTTGTTAGGTACATGGCATCTTTTCCTAATGGTGATATTAAGTGGTATCTTTTTACAGCATCAGCCATGTTGGTAGGGCATTAGTCTTTGCGGCATACTACTCCTTACAAGTACAGCTTGCAAATTAAATTTCTGTATTTTTACTATAACACTGGTTTCAGTTAGCTGTCTCAGATACCAAAATGTTTTTCTTGTATAAGTGAAAGCAACATGACATCAGTCAAGGAAATGTTACTTTTCATTTTCCTGTATAAACACCTGGCTCTGACAAATTTCCAAGCAAGATATGTGGTATAGAAAAGTGTATCTCTGGAGCAGGAGAATATGTGTACTGCTCTAAGCTATTACTGTTGTGGAGCAAAAGTCTGTACTTGCAGTGTCTTTTGGACAATTAAAGAAATAGGCTTTATGGGGAGTAGTTCATCAGTTTCTTTTTTCAAAAATAAGCTGTTGCTGATTCATAGGGAACATAGCAGCAGAAAGTATGTTATCGATATATATATGTGTTGGGGTGAGACACAGTATGACTGTGCTCGTCCTTGAACAGGCTCTGTTGATCAGTGCAGAGCTGGACATGTGGCCCAAAGACCAAAAAGATCATACACACAACTCTAGGACCATTAAAAAAAAACACAACAACAACTCATCTGCTAGTCATCTGTACAATTATACACTTTGCTTATTCCTGCCCTTGTTGCATTTTGTGATTTGGATTGTGGATAA
>NW_015162498.1:629085-640287 GCF_001447785.1 Gekko japonicus
ATTTTATACTGGATGCAGCCTGTCCTTTTTTGTTTTTAGTAGCTGCGTGAAGTAAAATCTTAAGATACATCAGAATATTAGAGATACAGCAGGCCATGTAAAATGTAGCTCTTCCTTTCATACACCAGTTTGGTGTAGTGGTTAAGTGTGCGGACTCTAATCTGGGAGAACCAGGTTTGATTCCCCACTCCTCCACTTGCACTTGCTGATGTGACCTTGGGTCAGTCACAAGCTCTGGCACAGCTGTCCTTGAAAAAGAGCAGTTTGTGTCAGAGTTCTCTCAGCCCCACCCACCTCACAGGGTGTCTGTTGTGGGGAGAGGAAGGGAGAGGAGTTTGTAAGCCGCTCTGAGACACCTTTGGGTAGTGAAGGGCGGGGTATAAATCCAATCTCTTCTTCTCTTCTTCTTCTTCTTCTTCATACAAGGAAAAGATTGATGGCTAATTCAGTTGTTCACAAGGACAATTTTTCTTACATCCTGAATAGTGCAAGTGAAAGAAGCAATTACCAAAGTAAATATTTTTTATTTATTTATTTATTTATTTAATTGGGATTTATTACATATTACATATATGTGATCATCTGGGAATAAACTTTGGTTTTCCATCAAAGGCCAGCAATTTAAAAAATGGAGATGAGCTAACTGAAGTTGAATATTCTGTTGAAGATAGCTTCAAAAACCTTTGTTGAGAGTTAGAACAATATTTCTTTTTGAAAAAGAGCACGAAACCTGATGTGACTTGCTCTGTTGTGTCTCTATAGCTCTTTCCTCCTTTGAAGGGTTCTCTTTAGATTCAATTGAGTGCATTTTTCAGTGTCCCAGTAGTAATATGGTGTAAAGTGAATAAGACCACATTTTTAAGAAGACAAGAGAAGTTGTATTTGCTTCAGTTTTCATGAGGGCAGGCATCAAAGTACCAGCAATGGTCACATTGAACTTGATTTGCTGTATTATGCACTCATGCTTGAAGTAATGCTCATCACCAAGTCTGATTTTGAAGTTTCAGAACTTTTAAACAGGAAGATTTAAGCCCATTTATTTTAATGATGTAGTCAAAAAGAATACTGTAAATTAATATTATTTTTACAAAAGGTAAAAACATCAAAAGCAGACTAAGTTAACTGAGTCATATTTTATTCTGATTACACAATAATTTTAGGATGACTTTTGCAAAAATTACAGAATTTTGCCCATCTTTGGGAGATGGGTGATTTTTAAATTTGAATTTGCATTGTAGAATCTAAATTTTTATTTGACTTTAGAAGTGAGTAACTGAGCACCTTGTGTTCAGGATAAGATAGAGCTGTTGAGAGAACAGATGTGTTCTATACACTACTTCTTCACAACGTGTTTCACAAACAAGGTTTTAATGTGGATGTCTGAAGCTTCATGCGTGAAGGTTTAATTATGTCATTAATGTTATACATTAACACTGTAGCATTAACAGTGGTATATCTCTAGTTAGTATGAAAAATGTTTATTCACATTGTTACTTCTGCATCTATGCAGCAATTTTCTTATTGCTTGTTGTATAAAATATTAATAAACATATATGACCATGACATCATTTCAAGCTCTTAACTTTTATAAACATAACCCTGCTGCCATAAAACTAAACGCTGAAAACAGCACAGATGTGTGTCTGAGGGTGGCGTCTCTGCTGCCCTGTGAGCCTTTGTTTTCAGAACACCCTGATTAACCCCTACCTTTCATGGTTCATTGATTCACTGATAGATCAAGTTTAAACTAGTGCATATTAGCACATTTGTTACTACCAGAGGAACAGTTGGCTATTCTGTTGTAGACTGCTGTTTCAGTGCAGGAAGGAAGCGACAAATCAACAATGCAATAAAATATAGCTTCCAATTACAGCAAAGTCTTACATGTGATGGTAATGAGTGCTGAAACAATTCAACTTTGATTTCCAAGTTTATTATCATATAAGGTTCTTTAATAATATAAAGAAAAGTTGATTACTAAAAGAATACCTAGGGGAAATCCAAATGTTGACGCAAGGAAAGTATTTAAATGGATTAGGGTATGTTTGAGATTTTATTTACTGTTTCTGAAAGTCATTTCCTACCATCTTACCTGCCTACCTGGTCTTTCTGCCTTACTTCTGTTCTCACCCAGTTGGTTCTTCCTTTTCCTGGCTGCTTACATACGTGTCCAGACTTCCTGCTTGGCTCACTGACCTCCCCATGCAGTATATGCTCACCGACCTTTCCCCCTTCTTTCCACTTCCTTGTTTTCCTGCTCCTGGGGGTTGTTGCCACCAGTTTTTCATCCAGTATAAGATGTCACCAAAATCTTTTCTTTGATGACTTTACATGTACATGTTATCACTGTTTACATTTTAAAAAAATTGTTAACCCAAATTTAATTTGTGTAATTTTTAAATATTTTCCTGAAAACTTTCCCTCTAGTTGGTAGAAACTTGTGCCGTAGTCCTGGTTGCTCCCTTTGTGCAAATTTTTCGATCCCATGCAGTTATACAGGTGTTACACTGCCTCCCCCATGCTAAACACTGACATAATGTATTTACTTTATAATAGCACTTTTTAAACTAAAGACTTGGCACTGTTTTCTTTAGTTCATAAAGATTTAATCTAAACGTTAATACTTTAAAAAATGGTGTGATCGATCCCTTCCCATTCAGAGTTGCATAGACAGGAGAGGATCCCAACAGGATTTAATAGAGCACTTTCATTCTCTGTCATGCATCAGCCAGTGCCCAGGAACCCATATGGCTAAATGGACTGTCATGCACTTGGTCTTCACATGTATGGGAGACCCATACACATCTCCTGTAGTGTGACCCAGAAGCCCATTTCTTCTCATCTAATTAATTTGGCTTGAAGAACTGACCAAGCCACTTGGACCTTAGTGAGGTGGTTGAATCTTTCCATCTTCTATACAGGTCTCCCAGGAAGTTGCCAAGGGTGTTTTATCTATTTATATTTTATTTACAAACCGTATACTTCACCTTCCTGCCCCACGAGGGCCATTAGGGCAGTGAAAACAAACATAAACCAAACTAAATACACAACAAAAACTGTAATACGTATTTTAAACCACAGGAAAACAGTAATTAAAATATAGGGTGGGTTTTTGTCATGTAGACTGAGCTGAGATATATTTATTTTATTTATTTCAGTTATATCTTTCTCCCCAGGGGCCCCCAAAGTCACTTACAGAATTCCAGCTTCCATTTTATCCTCACAACAACCTGTGAGGTAGGCAAGAATGAGAGTGTGATTGGCTCTGGTTCATCAGCACGCTTCCATGGCAGAATGGGGGTGTGAACCCAGGTCTCACAGATCCTAGTCACTGACACGTTAACCACAGCAGGGAGGGATGGAAAGGCTTGCATTGAGTCCTGCAAAGATCTTCTCTGGTGTGTGGCACAATGTGTCAGGAGGGCATAATGTGTGCCTCAGTTGTTTTATAAATCTGTTTCACTTAGGTATTAGTGTTGCCGAACTGCAAAACTCATGTTTAGATTTGTGCAGTTCCTGTGCATTCTTCTTCACTGTATTTGAAACGAATATGTAATTTGCATTTAAACAATTTCTTGTTCGATTCGGGGAGATGCCATTTTTAATAATATGAGAAGATAATATTGAATTTACGACAAACTGGACAAAATGCTGTTTAAACTCTCTTCAAATTGCTGACACTTTGAAATGACTAGTTCAGGCTGGTGTGTCAACAAGTGTTCAAGAGTCTTATTGCTAGTAATATTTACCAGGCAAACTAATGCACAGTTTTCTGCTGGTTGGTAGATGGAAGAGATACCACGAAGACTTGTGACAAAAGTTAAAGAGGTTCATGGTTGGTGGCACTAATAGTTTCAGTGCTCAGGATTTTTCATTCACACTTTGATAACTTTATTACACCTGTTATAATCAAAACTGACCATCCTCTCTTGTGCCCTTTACCCCACAAAAACTAGATGCAGAAACTTCTGAAAAAGAGCAGGCTTTTATAACTGAAATTATCTGTAAATTGTCCATGTTGCACCTTCTTTCTTTTTATGCCAATAAAAGTATTTGGATTGGATTGGGAAAAGACCAGAGTGCATCTCTTATAATGTTTTTAATTTCTAGCCTGCTCCCAACAGAAGGTTTTGTCAGTATTTGTGGTGTTTTCACTCTCTCAGCGTAGAGTGAGCCCCATCATTTCCTTTGCTGCTGAGGACACTAGTCCCTC
Source organism: Gekko japonicus (assembly GCF_001447785.1). Lineage (NCBI taxonomy): Eukaryota > Metazoa > Chordata > Lepidosauria > Squamata > Gekkonidae > Gekko > Gekko japonicus. The sequence goes on from NW_015162498.1 coordinate 633,299, forward strand.
TCATTCTCCTAGATCAGTAGTTCAGGGGCTCCCCTCAGTGGCCAGGGATGGGAGCGGAGTCTGAAAGCTGCTTCCCAAGGGCCACCTCAGGCCCTTCTACAGATGGCATGGAAGTGGTCAAGACATTGCGCTGGCAGCATTTCCTCCTTCTCCCTCTTCCACTCTCTGGCTCTGTTCTGACTCTGGTCACCTTTGTGTTAGGTGGGCAAATTATTTTGGCTGTCAGATAGCGGCCAGGAAGTTGCATGTCAGAGAGCGGCTGGATGCAATCTGAAGTCTTAAGAATCACAGTGTTAGGTACAATGGTAAAAGAATATACCACTGAATAGCAACTGAAAAATATGCTGATGGGTGAATTTAAGGAACCAGGTTAATTCAGAAATTAAATAAAAGTAGCTGGAATGTTATCAGCAAGGTGTCCATCTTCAGAGACTTGACAGTATTAATGATCTTGATCAAAATTCAAAAGAAAGACATCATGGTATTTCCGCCATTTATACCATAGTCACAGTTAACAGTGTCAAAAATAGCCTTAAGATCTGTGATTCCTTTTTGGGGCTTGAGCATGTTTAGTGGTGATGTGATTTAAGACAAAAACTAACCATGCTGTTCTAAAACTAGCATGTCTTGCACAAAATCTTAATTGTTTTCATTCCATGCTTCCATTTCCTTTAGAAGGGATCTGGTATATACTTTAGACATTGTATATACTTTAGACATACATTAAGAGCAGCAGACTCTAATCGGGAGCACTGGGTTTGATTCCCCACTCTTCCTCATGCAGCGAACTGGTGACCTTGGGTCAGTCACGGTTCTCTCAGAGCTGTTCTCTCAAGAACAGTTCTCTCAGAGCTCTCTCAGCCCCACTAGGTTGGCCTTTGGACTGTAAAGATGCTAGCCACATATTTTAATAGTTTTAACTTTTTTATGTTATTGTTATATTTATTATCTGCTTTTATGCTGTTTTTAACGTATACTGTTTTAATGTTGTAAGTTGCCGCAGAACCCTTTGGATGAATGGTGATGGGGGGAAAAAAATCTAATAAATAAATTGTTGAGACCTAGCTCTATTTCTCCTTTTCGGCAGTAAACTGATGTGGTGGGTGTGCTGAACAGATGTCTGGAGGCAGTAATGGGTTGGTTTAGAGCTAGTAAACTGAAGCTCAATACAGACCAACAAGATGAAGAAGGTGCTGGTTAGAAACTCTCAGGGCTAGGGAAGTGATGTTAGATTAGTTTTGTCAGTGGCTGTACTCTTCTCAAAGGAAGAAGAGTTGGTTTTTATACCCCGCTTTTCACTATCTGAAGGAATCTCAGAGCGGCTTACAATCTCCTTCCCTTCCTCTCCCCACAACAGACATCCTGTGAGATAGTTGGGGCTGAGAGAGCTCTGAGAGAATTGTGGCTGTTCCAAGGTCATGCGGCTGGCTTTATGTAGAGGACTGGGGAATCAAACCTGGTTCTCCAGATTAGAGTCTGCCACTCGTAATCACTACACCAAAGTGGCTGTAGCTTGGCGGAGCCTATAGATCTGGCTATATTGTTGGATGCCCAAGTGGCCTTTGTGGCTCAGCTTTGACTGTGCCCCCTTTCTAATAGAATAACCTTGGTTATCCACACTCTGGTAAAATCAAGTATGTAGGGCATGCTTAATGGTATTTGCCTTTCAATACTTACATAAAAATTTCAACTGGTCCAGGTTGTTGCAGCGAGGGTACTGATAGGGATACAAAAGAGTGATTATAGTACCCCTGTCTGGCGAGATCTACATTGGCTTCCAGTCTGTTTATGAACACAATTCACATGTTGATTTTGACTAGTGGTACTTATCAGTCTGGTTTACATTTTGTTCACCAGCTGTGAGCAGGGACTCATTTTTTGTTGTTGGACAGTTCAGCTGTTAGTGAGTAGGGATGGGCACAGACCTGAAAAATGGAGGTTTGTATAGGTCCATGAGTTTCACAGACCATGAATTTTCACAGACCTTTTTGTTTAACGGACCTGTTTGTGTGATTCATGACTTCAGGACGCTATAGAACAGGAGCCCCCCCCCCCATGTGCTAGAGACACCAAACTCACAGCTAGTCTCCGGTCGACTTTCTTCTACCTGTCCTCCAAATTTGGTGAAGATTGGATTTAAGTGGGCCAAGTTACAACCACCCAAAGCAGGTGCCCCCAGGAAAGTGCTCTCTGGGGAAATCACAGCCGTAGATTCAGGAGTGGGTCGAACAGACCCCTTGCAAGCTACAGGCATCAAACTCACAGAGGGCCTCCCCGGGATGCCTATCTGCCTGCCTTCCATGTTGTGTGCAGATTGGCTTTTGGGAACAGGGAAAAGATCTCTTGGGCCCAATGTGCAAAGGGGGGGGAGTGTCAAATGCCCTCCTCCGCAAGCTAGAATCCTCAAACTTGCAGCAGACCGCCCTGGGATGCCTCTCTACCTAGATGGTCATCTAACAGCAATGCTGATTCTGAGAATTTAGGAAGATCATAGAAGGGAGGGCAGGAAAGGTTGCATCAGTGCTTAGTTCTTGTGGCCCTTTCTTACATGCCCATTTTCTCTAGGCCAGTTTGGCCGAAGATCATGGAGGTTTTTTGTCATTTTCTGGGCATGGAACAGGGGTCACTGGGGGTGTGGGGGGAAGGTATTTGTGAATTTCCTGCATTTTACAGGGGGTTAAACTAGATGACCCTGGAGGTCCCTTCCAACTCTATGATTCTAAATATATCTGTAGGACAGTTTAAGTGAAAGCAAGCACTGTAGAAGTATACTTTTCATGTTTAGCCTCATCTAGTGTAAGCAGATTTGTTTTAGGTAAAAAAATCTGGTAACTTGGAGATAAAGGTGTATGTTTATTTATTTTGTGAAATTTATATACTTCAACATATTAAAATACGGGGTAAATTTCTGACCCACATCTGTAAATATAGTCTGTTTATCTATAGTTGTCAGGGCTCTTGTGCTGCAAATCAATCATCTTAGCTGGATTAAATGTGGGATATGAAGCCAGGATGAACCTCTGTGCTTTTACAAAATCCAAGCTTGTATATGGTGTATTTGCCTTCTTTTGCTAAGATTATTTAAATATTTAAATTATTTATTTAAACTTAAATCAAAAAAGTTTCCTGGCAAACCTATATCATTGATTAAAATATAGTGTAGAGAAGTGTGTGTGTTTATGTGTATATAGAGTGTTAGCTTTTATTTTCCCCCTCTTATATCCCTTTTTCATGATCCTTTAATCAAGTGCAGTTTTTTTGCACCTGCTCCTTCTATGTGGCATGATGCATAATCTGCAGATCCTGTAAATTATAGTATCAGATCACAGCAACAACTGTGAAGGAGTACTATTATCAAATCCTTGCTGAGAGGCATTTCCCTTTAAAATCTCTGGGGAATATTTTCTGCCTTTTCTCCTACCCTATTTCAGGTCTGAACCCTGACCTGAAACCTCTTTTCTTTAGAGCTAACACATAATGCTCTTGATGATGGTGACTGACTCATCTGTACTGGTTATTCTTAGCTGTAGACGCACAAGCAAGTCAGTGCTTCAGTTCTTCCAGGATTACGGAGGTATCAAATCTAGGTAATGAATGTCCTCATTCTGAAAGGAGGATACAGATTGCCTGGCCTGGTTGTTCCTATTTTCAGAACAGATACATATCTGATTGCGTTACAAGTAGATTCCCCCCCCCCTTATTGTTCAGGCTGTCTCTTAAAGATGTTTGACGCAATTACACTTTCCTCTAAAAACCTTAATTTGGTGTTTTATTTACTTTTAGGTTTTTCAAACAGGCCAAAGTCATTAAAAGTGTTTGTCAATCCAAATAGCCATAAACGAGAGGCTGCGCGCATTTATTATGATCGAGTTGCACCTCTCTTTAAGCTCGCTGACATCAGAACTGACCTTATAGGTAAGATGTTTTGCAAATCACAATGTAAGCACTTTTGAAGCTGATCCTGTTTTCTGTTTTAGGTGTGCCATTTGTACATGTTAATAATTACTTCACAGAAACATGCAGTTTTTATTACATCTTTTCATGCATTCTTTCTGTGAAAATACCTTTCACCGTTGTTATTAATTACTGAAGTACTATTGTATTAATATGTACTAATTTTTCCCCACATGGAAAGGATCTGACCCTTGTCTTGTACAGTATCTCTTCCTCCCTTTGGTTGGTGAATAGACGATTGATGTTGTGAGGGCACGGCCCAGTTGCATGTCAAAGGGGGCGGGTGCTTTGGGTTCTGTCCCTCAGAAGCTGCATTTCATGGATATCAGTAAGCTACCAAGGGAGTCTTTCTTCTTTTTCAAGAAGATAGGTTTTGCTTCAGTTGCTCAGTAAGCTTGGAGCATCACAGCAGTCATAAAACTTTAGTTTGGACTTCTAGTGAAAGATCATAGGCTGGGATCCAAAGGGGCCATGATTGGTATTCCTTGTGATGTTGGCAATTTTCAGAACATTCCTTCTTTACCCGCTACTGAAAAATCTGCTGCTGAAAGTCGGGGATTCTGCCTCAAGAGTGCCAGGGGATGCAGCATAAGGGGAGAGAAATAATCTCTCTCTCTCTCTCTCTCTCTCTCTCTCTCTCTCTCTCTCTCTCTCTCTCTCTCCCTACACTCACCTGTACCTTGCACATATAAGGATGCTTTGAACCTGAGTCTAGTTTTGTTTCTAAGGGTGTAGCCTTAGAGAAGCAAAGTGACTTCCAGCTAGGGTTGTATTTTCCTCTTACAGCTGGATATAAATTCATCAATCTATAAGCTGTAAATTTTCTGGTATTCCAAGGGAGGAAACACTCGTGTAATGCCTAGTTTAAATAACTAATTGTTTTTTATAAGGTAAAATTGGGCGTATGGCATGTATTGTAATAATTCATAGAACATCAGTTTTTTAAAGATAACACTCCTCCTACAGGCTAATTTGGCAAATTACATGTACTTTACTTTTGTCTAATATATTTTATTCAATCCAGATAGTTCTTATATACAACCTGACTAAGTCCCAAGAGAATATATTTTCCAGCTGTGCACAGGGGGGTTTTAAATGGTGATTTTAATTTATTTTATTTATTGTATTATAAATGTTTATCATTATGTGGTATCATACAGTTTTATTGAGTTTTATATTCCTTTTGTTACTGCCTTGAGTCCAGAGTCAGGAGAAAGGAGGAGAAGATAAATATTTTAAGTTCTCTGGTAAAACTCTAAATACATATTTCAGTCTTGGCACTGAAAAAAATACCTTGGAAATGGACATATTAGAACTATCATCTATCCTTAATTCCAAGTATTTGTTACCCAGAACTCTGTGGTATTTCACTGGACCTTTCCCAGCTGAAAAAAGATTCATAGCAAGGCTGTTAGGCTGAGTAAAGGTGTAGGGAAGGTGATAATTTAAAAACACAGAAGTGTTTCACTGCCTTCTGTGTTCACAGCTCCAGGGGAATCAGTGTATTCTTATTAATAGATTGGATCTAGAGACTTAAAACAGAGCTCTGCTTTTGGAACCTCTTGTATCTTGTGTTCTTCCTCAAAGGCTGTTCCTGATTTTTTTTGGGGGGGCACCCTCGGGAATACTATGGAATGCAGCATAGAAGGCTATAGCTCCAGATGGAAATCACGGGGTTCCTTGTGTGGACAGAAGTGCTTTTGCTTCATAGAAGGGATACTTTGAAACTGCAATAAACAATGTCAGGAAATTTTGAAGGCTTTTTTTTCCCAATTAAAAAACCCAGGTATTCGGGGAGAAATTGAAATACATGCAATACTTCCTTATCAAATCTAATCCCATTTTACTGCTTTAGCAACATATAATACATCATTTATAACACAGCATATAAAATTGTGCTATATGCATATTTATGAAATTTAAAGGTATAACTTCCTTAGCTTTCTGTAAGCGATATTGCAAATATACCCAGTGCTACCGGGGGGGGGGGGGGGGGGGGGGGGGGGGGGGGGGGGGGGGGGGGGGGGGGGGGGGATATTTTTGCCCTCTGAAAGGTAGGAAAAAAACATTTGTAACACAAATTTCATAATAAACAGAAGGAAATGTAATGATCTGTATATAAACAGTCTCATACAGTCAAAATGGAACGTTGCTCTTAAAGGTGCCCCTGGACTCAAACTTTGTTCTATTGCTTCAGACCAACACGGATATCCACCTAAATGTATTATCATTACATACAGATTAATTGTGGCCAAAACTAATTACATTTAAGCAACAAATATATCCCAGAAAATATATATGTTTTAGGGGTGTGTACTGAGAAGAATTTAGGAACCGGGATTCAAGGGCAATGGGAATTATTTTACTGTAATTGCTTAATTTTGGGTAGGATCTTACCAGTCTAGTTTTCTAGTCACTGTTGTGTGTTTTTTGTGGGGGGGGGAGGTCCAGTTCCGGCATTATGGGGCCTTTAATTTCAATGAGGAATCTATTTGAGGGTCCTGAGCAGCTGTTTATGAAGATAACAGTGCCAAATTTGCATGGAACCCAGTCCTCACTCTACTCTAAAGGCAACACAGGTTCCCGCTTGTGATTCATCCAGGCCAGCATTTCACATGATGTACTCTGCATATAAATTAAATAAGCAAGGTGACAATATACATCCTTGTCGTACTCGTTTTCCTTTGCTAAACCAATCAGTTGTTCCATATCTAGTTCTAACTGTCGCTTCTTGACCCTTATACAGGTTTCTCAAGAGACCTGTGAGGTGGTCTGGTACTCCCATCTCTTTAAGGACCTGACATAGTTTGTTGTGATCCACACAGTCATAGTCAATGAAGCAGAAGTAGATGTTTTTCTGGTACTCACTTGCTTTCTCCATAATCCAGTGAATGTTGGCAATTTTATCTTTAGTTCCTCTACCTCTTCGAAACCCAGCTTGTACTTCTGGCAGTTCTCTATCCACATACTGTTGAAGCCTAGCTTGTAGGCTCTTGAGCATGACCTTGCTAGCATGTGATATGAGTGCAATTGTG
>NW_015162498.1:640942-709755 GCF_001447785.1 Gekko japonicus
GAGTTGCCTCTTAGGTTGTTGGAAAAGGGTGTTCGCTATGACCAGGGTGTTCTCTTGACAAAACTCTGTTAACTTTTGCCCTGCTTCATTTTGTTATCCAAGGCCAAACTTGTCTGTTATTCTGGTTACCTTTTGACTTCCTACTTTAGCATTCCAGTCCCCTATGATGATGAGGACATCATTTTTTGGTGTTAGTTCTAGGAGGTGTTGTAGGTCTTCATAGAACCGGTCCACTTCAGCCTCTTCTGCATCAGTGGTTGGGGTATAGACTTGGATTACTGTGATGTTGAATGATTTGCCTTGGAATCGGACCGAAATCATTCTGTCATTTTTGAGATTGTATCCCAGTACTGCCTTTTGCACTCTTTTGTTGACTATAAAGGCGACACCAATATTTTTACGGGATTCCTGGCCACAGTAGTAGATATAATGGCCTTCTGAGTTAAATTTGCCCATTCCTGTCCACTTTAGTTCACTGATTCCTAAGATATCAATGTTCAGTCTTGCCATCTCATTTTTGACCTCGTCAAGCTTACCTTGATTCATAGATCTTACATTCCAGGTTCCTATGCAGTATTGTTCTTTGCAGCATCGGACTCTCCTTTCACCATCAGACACATCCACAACTGAGTGTCCTTTCGGCTTTGGTCCAGCCGCTTCACTCTTTCTGGGGTTACTTGTACTTGCCCTCTGCTCTTCCCCAGTAGCATATTGGACACCTTCCGACCTGAGGGGCTCATCTTCCTGCGTCATATCTTTTAGCCTTTTGATACTGTCCAGGGGGTTTTCTTGGCAAAGATACTGGAGTGGGTTGCCATTTCCTTCTCCAGTGGATCACACTTGGTCTGAGTTCTCTGCTGTGGCCTGTCCATCCTGGGTGGCCCTCCACGGCATAGCCCACAGCCTCATCGAACCATGCAAGCCCCCTCGCCACGACAAGGCAGTGATCCATGAGGGAGGATTGCCCTATAGGGCCAAACAAACAGGCCATAGTGGCCAGTGCTTTCCTCAGATGCTTTTTCCTGGCACTGATGTTCCAAGGTTTAGTCGCAATGGTATTAGATAGATCTGTCCTCCATGAATCTGTCAGATCCATTTTTAAAGCCATCTACACTCATGGCCATCACTACATCCACTGACAGTAAATTCCACACTTTAACTCATTGGATATTTCCTTTTGCCAGCTCTGAACCTATTTCCTAACAGCTTCATTGAGTGCCCCTGAGGTTTGCTATTACGAGGGAACGCCAAATATTGCACCTCTTGAGTATTAACATAGCTTAATATTTTATAGTAATAACAGCAGGGGTATTTGAAGACTGGGCTTCTACCTTCCTCGCGTTACGATTTTAAGGGATGGGTGGCTATGTTGCACAGTGGTGGGAATGGGACAACTCTGTTTCTGGGCAGTCCATGCTTCTCTTTTGGTGCAATCTGAAGTTCAAGAGGACAGCACGCAGGGTAATTCTGTTGTGTGACTTGAGTTCCTTATTTGCAACTTTGGGCCAGAAACAATGCTATGAGGCCAATGGCTACCCATCCATACCAAGCAGGTGAGGCTACTAAGTTTGCTTAATTAGTAAGAATAATGGCAGGACTTGAAATTTCTTTTTAAACAACCACCCGGTGCATTTTAACAATATTTTTAATCATGGGGTGGGGGCAAATGTATTATCGCCAAGGACAGACAAGCATGAAAGATTAATGTAATCTTGCATATAATAATGCACATTCTTACACAAAAAATCCATCTGGAAGTGTCATGTCAGTCAGCAGAAATCTTTGATGAGTGGATGCAGCTGGGCTGTCTCTTCTGGCAAAGATGCCCCAGAAAATGCTCATTGTGGTTATGATGCTTTATGCCATCTGCGGGATGCCAGTTTATTCTTTCTTTGCTGGCATCTACTGTACTGCGCAGGACATCAGCAAACAGAGACGGCGATGCAGAGTGACAGGTTCATTTCCTCCAGAGGCTACGTACTCTGGTATAGACTTGTCTTGCCACCCTCCTTGTGTTACATTGTTTCGTTACTGGTATTTGGTTCCATTTCTTATTTACCATGATTTAGCTTGTCCAAGTTAGAAATTTGCATATACTGATGCAAAGATCATGACACGTTTGTGTAATTCAGTTATATTTAGGATATGATTACTTCCAGCAGAAAGTGTCAATTATGCCTTTTCTAGTGATTCTGTTCTGTAGGTCACTAAACTTGTGTTATAAATGTAATATATCTTGCTGAGAAAATAAACGAACTATCTACCTTTCATTTACACAGTGTTGAACAGGTCCTGAGATGTCACACAACTTTTCCTCCATGTTCAAAGCATAAGGAGGAAATAATGACAATGACAGCTCTCCACAAAAACCACACAATTAGTACTGCACACTTACAGGGACTTTGTATGTCTACAGTTGCATCATTCAGCACTACTTTGACAGACAGGTGAACTTGTGCTTTAGCAAGAGGTTCTGCTGTTTCAGGGCCAAAATGCCCAGAATTATACTGAGTACACTAAAAGTAGCTCTTCTACTTTTTCACCTTCCTCAGGGCATAGAGCAGGGGGGTCACTGGGGGAGTGGGGGGGAAGGTAACTGGATTTCCTGCATTGTGCAGGGGTTGGACTAGATGACCTTGGGGTCCCTTCCACCTCTATGTTTCTAAGATATGCCTTCTAAGATATATATATCATTTTAGTTTCATAAGTACAGTGTTGTTTTACATTGCTTCTTTTTTCTGTGTTTTAACACATGATGTTTCTTTTGTAGTGACTGAGTATGAAGGACATGCTCTTGCCTTGCTTAAGGAATGTGATCTGAAATCCTTTAATGGGTAAGGGTATGTTTTTTTCTTCTTCTTACTGTAAGGGTGGCACTGACTGAGGGAAAAGATGATAGGTGATGAGGGAGCAAAGACCCCCTTTAATAATGACTGAGATTTTATCTCTTATTGTACTGCAAAAATCCACAGATTCCTCCCAGTCCAGTTATTTTATGTGTTAGCTATGGAGTTCCCTCATCTGCTTAGGCTTCCCTATTGAATAGGTCAGTCAGTGCTCAGAAGGGCACTCTGTGCATCAGAGTGCTCATGGGACTGAAGATCAAGATGTTTAGAGTTGCATAAGTGAAACACCACATAATTTTAATGTATTTTCCCCAGGGCTTTTTTTAAAGAAAAAGCCCAGCAGGAACTCATTAGCATCATAGACCACACCCAACAGCAGAAACTCATTAGCATATTAGGCCACATCCTGACAGCACAGCTCATTAGCATATTAGGCTGCACCCCCATGCCTTCCCTTGGCTTGTTTAGGTGCCCCGCAGCTGCGGGGAGCCCGGGGGAGCCCCCACCCTTGAAGGGAAGGGAAGGCAGTTTAAACTGCCTTCCCTTGGCTTGCCTGGGCAAGCCGGCCCTTGGACAGGCTGGGGAAGGCATAGGGAGGCATTTAAATGCCTCCCCAATCCTTCCAGGGTTCCCCCTGGCCCGCCCACCTCGGGCCCGCCCACCTCGGAGTTGCCAGGGGGGGTCACTCTCCAGGCCTCCCCTCTGTAGCCACACACACAGAGGTTTTGGCTGTAGTGGGCGTGGCCAACTCTGAAGCCAGCCGGAACTCTGTTCCTGTGCGTTCCTGCCCAAAACTAGCCCTGATTTTCCCAATTATATATGTTATTTATACTTCATCTGAACTTAATACCATGCTCATTATTTATTTTTAGAATAAAAATGATTTAAGTGATTTATAACCCTAACAAAGTTTCATATTTCTGCATCTTTCATACATTCCTAACAAAATAAACATTAGATATGTCTTTCAAATAAAACGTTTTATATAAATAATGTACTATTTGATGTCTATATAAAACTATCTACGAGTGTGTGTTTATGGTCAGAGCTACTGAGTGTTGCACCTCTGAAATGTCAAACATAATACAAAGGCCTTGTGTCCAAGCAATTGGGTCTGCAGGCAGATAAACCTGTTCAGAAGTTTGGAATCATCATTTCAGGCTTGGAGAATAACGTATCTCCCCAGTATTGGTAATCATTAGGACAAGTGCAATAACCTGCAATGACATATGGGGGAAGGAAAGAGGAAAGGAGAAGAAGCTCAAGGAAGGGAGAACAAAAAAGGTAGTTAGATCCTCTGCACCTTAATTTTAACTTACATGCCATTTCCCTGTAAATAGAACAGCCTGGTGTTGGGGATGCTATCAGACGATTCTGTGTTTTGTATGATAGTCACAGAGTGGCAGAAATTGTTCTTGATAACTTAGCTTTGAATTCCTTTCATTATCTTTGCCTGTAAATCCACCCAGTGATAATGACTGGTATGTAATCTGCTCATCTCAATCACACACAGGAAGAAAATTTACTAGGCAGGCCTAGGGTCTGCTGGCTTCCAGTATCTGAAAATGGGAGTATTTGATGATGTGTGTTTTTTTTTTTTTTTTAAAAGAGTATTATGCTCAAAAGTTTAATTTGATTAGATGAGATTGTTGACATGGGGATGATCATAGCAAACATAAAAACAAACAATGAAAGCTTTTTTATATACAACATTCATTGGAGTTGCCAGTTAATCAGTGTGCTGGATACTCAAGTTCATAGCTCTATCCTGCCTCCCTGTGCAGAGTAAACCCCACCTCATGCCCGGTGGGACCCTTCCCCTCACAAACAATGGAGCTGCCCTTTGCAACATGCAGACAAGCGGGCGGCTGCCCAGGAGCCCTCCAACAGGGCCTAGAGCTCCCTGCAGTTTGAGGCAGGCTGATGGGGAGTGAGGCATCAAAGATGATGTCAGCTGACAGTGGTGGCTGTCAGAAACCCAGCAGGCATTACACTGGCCAGCAGGAAAGCCAGGAGAGGGGTACACGTATGCCCAAAGATGTAAGGGCATGGCAGCTGAGAGTAAAGCACTTGCCCCTTGGCAAATGCCAGATAATAAAGTGCCAGATAACAAAGCTTTTACAGTTCTTTCACTGAATATTTAGCCTAGACATATTACAAATAATGTTCATGTTTGCTGAGACTTGTGTAATGAAAGTAGAATAAATGGTATTTTGTGTATAGCTGAATTAGTAAAGATAGCAAAAACTGAGACAAAGTAATTCATAGTATTGATTTATATTATATTTTAATGCAGGCCCATAGCTACAGTGGGGCATCTCGGGGCCCGGCCCCCTGACTTACCGCCAAGGCGCCCTGACTTCCCACCCAGCCCAGACGCTCCCTTGGAGGTGTTTACAGGGGTCTGTGTGGAGTGCCCCCTGACTTATTTAAGGGCCCCCCAAATTAAAAAAATCCTGGCTACAGGCCTGTTTTAATGTTATTTAAATTAGTTATTTCATCTATAAAAGACATTAGGACCACTTTCCTATTGCTATTGTTGTTGTTATTATTATTATTATTAGTAGTAACAGTCAGATGTTTGACTGGTAGATGACATTCTGTAATTTGAGATCTAGCTAAGTTCTTGGGAATTGCAGATGTATCTTCTCAGGATTCTTGCTGTTCCAAGCAACACTGTCTTTTGGAGCTGAGCTGGTGTTATTTGCTCAATGCCCAGAATGTCCAGGTGTTTCTTGAGACTTCTAGGCACTGCTCCAACAGGCCCATAGCCAGTGGGAGGGGGCTGCAGATGGCACCCCCTATTGAATTTGCAGCATCCTGCACACACTGGTCCCTGGCAAGATCCAGCTGGCTGCTTCTTTCCTCCTAACCACCGAGTCGCTGCTTCCGATCTTCCCCTTCCCACCCTGGGGAAAGAGGCAGCCTTGCTTGCCTCATGCTGGCACTCCCATGGCAGGGAGGAAGGCAGACTGCACAGTGGCGCGCCAGGGGCCCAGGTCAAGCCTACCACTGGGAAGAGCTCTGCCAGGCCGAGATGGTGGGAACTAGAGGCAAAGCAAGATTTTGATTCCTGCTTAAGACACTGTACCCATAGGGGGCTGGTGGAGTTCCTGGCTGGCTGAGCCCTGGCAATGGGTGGCTGTGCCAAGCATGACAACTTTCTAGTTCCATGGAAAATCCTTTGCGGGGTGAGGAAGATTGATCCACCATGGAAATCATGGCTTTCATGCTATTCATTTTGAGTGCCTGCTCTTATGTAGCTAGAATGAGTCCTTCCATTTCTTTCTTCAGGTGTCCATTTTGGAAGCACTTCCAGGTGTTTTCATTACTAACTTTGTTCTCTGTGTCTTTCAAACATTGCCCATGCAAGTGTCACGGGCTGGGATGCAGGCAGCGAGAGAGAGAGTCCAAGTCCAGTCCAAGGTCACAGCCAAAGTGGGAGCCGATAACAAGAGTCTAAAACACAAACCGGGAGTGGAGTCGTTTAGAGACGAGGTCAAGGAGCCAAGAGTTCAGGACACGGGTAGAGACCAAAATACAGGCAAGGTGGTTGCAAAGCGTCGTCAAATCGACTAGTTGCTGCCACAAGGAACGAACGTCGAGTGGTGAATGTCCAATTACACAAAAATTTTGGAAACAAGTTCATTCCCAGATCTGTGACATACTGTCTATAGAACGTCCTTACTCTCCTGACTTCATGCTACTTGATTATTGGGTGGATATATGTATCCAACACACAGCCAAAGTATCAATATCTAATTTATTAGCGGCTGCTAGATTAACTATAGATAGTACCTGAAACTGACCAACACCCCCCCACCTTAAATTTATGGTATGCTAAATGATGGGATCAATTTTTAGTTAGTAGAATAATAGACAATCCATTCTTTTTTGGAGCTCCTGGTATCATGACTCAGGTAGTTCATTTGGAGCGATGGTCACCAGTTTTCACTCTCCTTTCCAATAAAGGAGTCCTTTCCATAAATGATCAACAATTTAACTGGTTAAAGTTTTAAGGAATGTGATCTTGTGCTCTTAGACTTATTCGATTGACAGCTTTCGATGTATGTTTTCTATTGTTTGATATTAGACCTCTCTGTATGGACTTGGTAATTTTTTAATTTTTTTATAAATAAATTTCATTTAAAAAAGACAAAGTAGAAGTAAAACGAGACAAAGAAAAGACAACAACTTTCTGGAAAGAACTCTGGGAAGACTCAAAAGAATACAATAAAAAACCATGTGGATCACAGATGTGGAAAACAAACTGAAAGGAAAGCCAATAGAGGATCTTATAATAACCCTGGAAAGCCTGCAAAAACAATTCAAGAAAGTGAAAAACTGGACAGTGCCTGGAAGGGATGGAGTCCATGGCTATTGGCTTAAAAAGCTGACAAGTCTTCATCTACAACTAGTGCAAAAGCTTATTGATGTGCTCCATTTCAAAGCAATAGAAGACTGGATAAAAACTAGCAGGACATCTCTCATTCTGAAAACCAAAAAAAAAAAGAACAGTGCCAAGCAACTTTCACCCCATTACCTGCCTCCCAACAACTTTTTAAATATTGACAGGAATTGTAGCCAATTCCATTCAAGAATATCTAAAGCTCAATTCAATTTTACCACATGAACAAAATGGAATTTTCCAAAAATCCAGAGGCACTAAAGATCAGTTACTGATTGATAAAATGGTCTTACAAAATTGTAAAAGGCAGAAAACCAACCTGAATGTTGCTTGGATTGATTATAGGAAGGTATTTGATTCATTCCGTCAAAAATAGATCCTGAAAACACTAGAAATGATAGGAATCAGCAAAACTGTAATAATGTTTATTAAAACTGCCATGTATAAATGGAGCACAAGGTTGATAGTGAATGGAGAAAAAACTGGAACAGTTAATATCAAATGAGGAATTTTCCAAGGAAACTCACTATCACAATCATTCTCAACTGCACAGGCCTAGGATACCAGCTTTCAAAAACAGGCCCCAGAGGTTTCACATTTACTGTGTATGGATGACTTGAAAATGTATAAAAGGTCATCATCACAGAGTGATTCTTTACTGAATACAGTTTGAATAGCAATGAAATTTGGCCTTGACAAGTGTGCAGCATTAGCACTGAATAAAGGAAAGATCGTTGAACAAGAAGAGCAACAAGAAGAGTTTGGATTTATACCCCGCCCTTCACTACCCAAAGGTGTCTCAGACATCAAAACACTGATCTATGAAGAAAATGACAAGTATCTTAGAATTTTGGAAGCTGACAATATCAAACATACCCTTGTTAAGAAAAATACAACCAAGGAGTTTTACCAAAGAGTTTTGCAAACAAAATTAAATGGAGGCAACACAATAAAGGCAATTAACAAATGGGCAGACCCTGTTCTATGATACGCAGCTGGCATTATTAATTGGAAACAAGCAGAATAAGAAGCAACAGATCGCAAAACTCGCAAGATAATGATGATACATAATTTACCACACCCTAGAAGTGATGTTGATCATCTTTTATGTGGAAGAGGTCACCTAAAAGTTAAGCAAGCAGTTGAAGAACAAAAACACGTACTGAATACACCAAGAAAAGCAAAGAGAAACTTCTACTTAAAGTGTACAAGGCATACTTATTTAAGGTTACAGAAATAAAAGACAAAAAGATTGGAACAGAAACTCCCTTTGACAACTGGAAACAAAAGCACTTGCTGTCATGAGTACTGACGAGGGTGAGCTCCTGGCTTCAGCAGAACCCACACCTGGCCCCGATGATGCATCGGAGGCCGAGAACTTGCCAAGGCCGCCTGCATCAGCAACAGCTGATGAGGAACAATCAGCAGCAAACAGCCCCCCTGACTCGCCTCCACGGGTTGCACATTTGAGGAACCGACTCTGCCAGGACTTGATGCCCGGGCGACGGGAGGCACGCCTTCAGGGCAGACGCTCACGACAAGCATTAATTAGCAGCAGTGGCTGAGGGGCATTTAGTTCCCACCATAAGTGTTACACTGTTCCTATGTTGCCACATTTCTTCCAACAGTACGGATCATAAGTCTTTGATATTAAATGTAATTAAGTGAGATATTGTACCAGTGTGACATCAACTTAAAGAGCTGCACTCAGATATTAGCTATTGGGGTGGTATTCGCCTGTGAAGCCCATATCTACTTCCATTCTGCCTCATTAAGAGCTTGAGGAAGTAGAGAATTCCACTTAAGCTGATAAGTTAACAAGGCTTTCCGTAAATGCAAGATCAAGAATTTACAGATAAAAGAAACCAGGCCCCTAAAATTGGGGGCATCTTTGCTTATTAAGATTAAGTCGTTTATACAGGAGTACAATTGATAATATGTTAGCCAAGGATCCTCTGACCACTGAGCTGTTCCGCTTTTTCCTTCTTAATGATGCCATCTGAACAAAGCCAGAAGGCGAGGCTAAACATACCTTTCTCTCTCCAGCTGCAAAAATCATCTGTTAAAAAACCTGGACCAAACCACTCCTGGTGGGTAAATGTAGAGATTGAGATCAGAGGAGTTAATTTATTTCTATGTCTATCCCAGACATGAAGCATATTACATAAAATTGGACTTCCTTCATGTCTGGAGATCTGAATCTCGGTTGTACCCACATCGTCTCTGACATCAAGAGAGGGAATACATATTGGGATTCTATATCTGCCCAACCAGTATCTACTTTGTCATCTCTCTCCAGTGATTTGTAGAACTGTCTTTGGTTAGTCTGAAATTAGAAGTTTCACCTATGTTGCTGGATCCTAGTATTGTACCTCATGCTCTTCTTGGATATTGCAACATTTTAAAAATTTCTTCTGCAACATGGGCTGCTGTTTTTATATCTAACTGATATTCCTTCCTTATCTTGTTTCATTCTTGAGTTTCATTTCTTTTAATTCCTTTATTGCTCTTAAGTCTGATTCTTGTTTCATTCTTGAGTTTTAATTCCTTTATTGCTCTTAAGTCTGAACTGCATTTGTTGTTATTGTTATTGTTGATGATGATGATTGCCTTAATGGTAGCAGCAAAAGAGGAAGACATGAGATGGATTAACTCAATGGAAGTAATCAATTTAAACGTGTGATGTCTGACAGTAAATTGCTTTTCTTGTATTGAAGAGTCTTCTGATTTGTTCTGTTTTAGGGTGGTTTGTGTTGGTGGAGATGGGACTGCCAGTGAGGTGGCTCATGGTATTTTGCTTAGAGCCCAGATAGATGCTGGGTGGGACAGTGATGATATTCTTGAACCAGTAAAAGCACAAGTTCCTCTTGGAATAATACCAGCAGGTAAGACTCTAGTACAGTAAATATGAATCTGTTGGATGCTGTAGATAGATTTTTGGTGGTAGTTGTGGTGGTGGTTGTGATAGGAGCATCTCTTCAGGATTTTACTGTTCTTCATTTTCATGATATTGTTCCATTACAATCTTTGCTTATAGTTTTTATTCTGAAGAGTCTAATAATTTCTTCTTCCTAATGGCACCCACCGTACTCTTTTTATGGCTCTTCAAAGAAGGTTACCATATCTTCCTCACAGGCTTGAGCATAACAGTGTAAAACTAACCTTTGCATCTAATGTTGGACTATTCGTGGAGACATAACAATGACTTCACCATAGCAGTAGTAGTTACCTGGCCACAGACCAGTTGCAGTCTTAAACAGAGTTATACCCTTCTTAAACCTGTTGATTTCAGTGAGCTTAAAATGGTAAGTGGACTTAGAAGTCTCTGTCTAGGACTGCACTGTTAACAGGCACCTTGGGTTCTTCGGAGCAGTGGTTCTCAACTGGTGATACACAGAAGTCGGTAGTACACAGAACTTGTCTAGGTGGGATGCAGGGTTTTCATAACAATTGCTTATAATTCACTCTCCCTTAGTCCCCGTGTTCACCTGCAGGTCTGATGGGCCCTCTCCTGCTGATTTACCCAGGGATTACTCCCAACAATACTACTACAATTTTTCTATCTTTAAAACTTACTATAAAAGTTAAATATAATAACAGAATGGCTGTAAATGCCTTGAGCCAAGAGGAAAGGTGGGAGATATATATATGTGTGTGTGTGAAGTTTTGTTTCTGTCATGGTGGTACTTTGATAGAGTGACTGAGGGAACATGAGAAATGGAAGGTTGAGCTCCGCTGGTTGAGAGAAATATACTTGCAAAGGGGTGAATATCACCCCCATTGGAAATACTGCTGAGTCTGTCATCAGATGCCAAATTCTTCAAGTTCCTCATAATCTTGAAGGATGATTTGGAGTGGCTGTTCTTTTGTTAAATCGTTCTTTTTTCTGAATCCAAAGTGCCTTTCTTGCTCTCTCCTTACCCATCTTAGATAAGTTAGGGGGCACAGATGGTTATTGAGAAGGGACCTGCTCTTTGAACACATCTGCTTCTTCCCTCCTTGCTGCTCTGTAGAACAGCACAGCCTCTCACCAGTGTGGCAGAAGCACTGTTTTAAAAGTAGCCATACTTTGGCACATTTCTCATTTGATGCTATGGTGAATGTGGACTGGCCCACCCCTGACTACACCAAGTTGGCCATTAAACATTCATCAGAGTCATCCCAGGTCATGGATCAATTTAAACTTCTATTAGTTGATGTGTGATGCTTTCTCTTTGTTCATCCTTAGCTCTGCCTGCAGAATCTGATGGCCTCTGTAAGGATGCATGTGACAAACAAAGTGAGAAAGCACTTAAGAAAAATGTTTGCTTCCTTTGGTTTACTCAGAGCTCCCACAACCAGGTTTTTCTTTTTTAGAAAGGTGTATCTGTTGGTTAATAACCTGCTAGCTAAGAAGGTAAAGAATGGGCTTGAAAAGGAAATATCCTTGGCTGCACCTTTGGCAGCAGATTAATCTGTTGACTTCATCCAGTATTCCCTCAGAGTTGTGGCTTCTTATGTGGCCTATGTGGTGCTACGTCTGTGGCCCCAGAATCTCATTCTAAGCTGGGCAGTGTGCCTTTCCAGATGGGCAAGCTGTTTGGTGATCCTTTGAAACCTATTCTCATTGACACAAGATAAAAAGAAGCTTTGCCATCCCTGAAACATGGCAATCGACATTCCAACAGAATGTATTCCTTTTATACATTCTCCAGGGCTGAAGTCTCTAAGGCCCCCACTAGGTCCTGAGACTTCTGTTCTGGCAGTCTCAAAAACCCAGTGGGAAGCCCAGTGCTTTTCTGCTACTCCTTTTAGTAGGAAAAAACCAAGAAGGGATCACAGGTATCCATATAGGAAGTGCAACAAACAAGCAAACACTGTGATATAAATGACTAAGGCCCCTGCCACACGGGGGGAAAAGGGATGGGCTGAAGCGCGAGTTTTGAAAGCCGCACCAAAAGAAACACGCCGCGGTGGGATCACATTGATCCCCTGAGCACAATCAGATGCTGGGGGAAGCGACGGAGGGGAACGGGAGACTGCCAAACTGCGCATGTCTGAGCATGCGCAGTTCAGGCAGGAGACGGGGATGTGCCGGCAGAAAGACGGGCCGGCGATCCCACGACCGGCCTTGATGCGGCCGTCGTGGATGAACCACCTCGGTAGGTGGTTCATTTTTGATGCGTCTCTTCGGGGGAAGGGCCGGATCGGGGACGGGTGCGCAACGCTGCCCAGATGTTGCAGTGGGATCGCGCCCATTTGCTCCAGCCCCGATCCGGCCCACTCCCGGCCCAAAATCGTGTGGACAAGGGCCACTGTGATATAAATGACTAAGACATTTAGTAAGAATCATATTATATTATAAATAAAACTTTGCAATATTACAAGTTCATCATTCTCAATGGGCACCTGGATATAAACTCATTTCATCCCAATCTTCCTCAGGAGTAATCCTATTGTATTGAAAGGTGTCAGCCTCTTGCTACAGCTCAATGTTCAATGCTTAACTTCTTCTTTATGGTCTTCAAGTAATCCTGGAAAATAACCCATGGTATTTTAAATGAAAAGCAACATGAAGCTGAATGGGATATTATTTAATTTTTTCATATTAATTTATAATTTATAATTTAATTATTTGATTTTTAAAAACTTACTTCTGGTTCCATTTCAAGTGTTTGTAAAGGAGCAAACCAGGTGCAAAAGCCTTCTATATTATGCTGGCTTAAGAGCTCTCCATGAACACTATATAAATATTTATAGTAGTAGCAAACTAGTCCTCTTTTGTACCCGGCTGGAAGCCTTCAATTTTAAATTTGGCTGGCAAAATGCTCTCTACAACAAACTGGACCCCAGACTCTATAAAGAAAACTGTTCTAATTAATTCCATGCAGCTGCATGTTGGACATCTCTTTCATAAAGCACACATTAACAAGGTAGGCTGAACCTCTGTGTAATATACCACTTTTAAATTCACTTGTAATGTAATATTTTAAAGATATGGGCTCAATTTTTACATTTTAAATTGATTTTTACATTTTAAAATGATTGTCATCTTCAGTGTAAAGAGTCAGCGTTGGAGAATGCTTACAACAATGTCAGTGTCTCTTGTCTCTGATTCCTCTGGATTGATGGTTTCAACAAGGTGAACTTTTTCCAGAGTGGGGCAGTCTTCCCTCCCAGTTTTTCTTTCCTTGGCTCCTTATGGTGGACATGGGGATTCAGCTTTGGAAGGACCAGCAAACTCATGTAGTAGACCTACGCAGTTTGAGTCAAGGGGATGTCTGCCTTTCCTGTCCACTTGCAGTTTTACTCTGCTAGTGTATTGGTGTTGTTTTTTAATCATTATTCAAATATTTATATTCCACTGTTTCCCCAATGACCTCCCAAAAGTGGCTTACAGCATCATTCTCTCTCCTCCATTTTATCCTCACAACAACCAATGTCTGAGGTAGATCAAGCTGATAAAGTAAGTGACTGCCCCAAGGACACCCAACAAGCTTTCATGGCAGAGTGGGAATTCAAATCTAGCTCTGGCCAATTAAAGGGAGCTTTTCCAATCCCAGGCTTGGTCTGGGAAATTCTGGGAATGCCTTCCCCTTGGTGATCAGTTTAAAAGCCCTACCTGTCACCAAGTGGAGGTGCTTCCCAGAAGTAAAGGCTGCCCCAGCTCAGGACCTCCTAGAATGAAAAATCATAGTAACTTCCTGTTTTTCTCCCCCCCCCAAAAAAAACTTGCTTTATTAAAAAATTTATAGTAAGCTTTCTTAAGTCTTGAATAAATATTTTTGTATACTTACACTATACACTCTGTGAATTTTAGCTGTGTGGAGCAGTGATTTTTAAGAAATAGATTATGAGAATAAAACTCAGAGTAAAAGGCTAATGCTCAGTTCTTAAATTGTGAAAGTCAGAGTGTGCTACGTTTGGTGTACTGGGAGGTGACTGTACAGGGGTTAAGAGCGGCAGCCTCTGATCTGGAGAACCGGGTCTGATTCTCCACTGCTCCTCCAGCATGAAGCCTGCAGTGCTGGGTGACCTTGGACCACTCACAGTTCTCTCAGAACTCTCTCAGCCTCACCTACTTGGGGATTATTAGGAAGGGAATTGAAAACAAATCAGCCAGTATCATAATGCCCCTGCATAAATCAATGGTGCGACCTCATTTGGAGTACTGTGTACAGTTCTGGTCACCACACCTCAAAAAGGATATTATAGCATTGGAAAAAGTGCAGAAAAGGGCAACTAGAATGATAAAACTAGATTGGAACACTTTCCCT
Organism: Gekko japonicus; assembly: GCF_001447785.1. Taxonomy (NCBI): domain Eukaryota; kingdom Metazoa; phylum Chordata; class Lepidosauria; order Squamata; family Gekkonidae; genus Gekko; species Gekko japonicus. Next base: position 655,453 of record NW_015162498.1, read on the forward strand.
ATGAAGAAAGGTTAAAACGCTTGGGGCTCTTTAGCTTGGAGAAACGACGGCTGAGGGGTGACATGATTGAAGTTCATAAGATTATGCGGGTTAGAACAGACAAAAGGAAGTACTTCTTCACCCAAAGAATGATTAACACATGGAATTCACTGCCACAGGAGGTGGTGGCAGCTACAAGCATGGACGGCTTCAAGAAGGAATTAGATAAGCATATGGAGCACAAGTCCATCAGTGGCTATTAGCCACAAGAAGACGGGGACGGCAAAGGATGAGATGGTTAGACAGTGTCATAGATGCAACGAACATGAAATTGAGCAAGCTTCAGGGGACGGCGGAAGACAGGAAGGCCTGGCGTGATCTGGTCCATGGGGTCGCGAAGAGTTGGACTCGACTGTGCGACTGAACAACAAAAATAGACAGGAACTCAGGCTGGGGCAAGTGATGCACTGTATTCTTGGTGCTTTGGGGGAAGGCAACAGTGGGAGGGCTTCTAGTGTCCTGGCCCCATTGCTGGGACCTCCTGATGGCACCTGGTATTTTTGGCCACTGTGTGACAGAGTGTTGGACTAGATGGGCCATTGGCCTGATCCAACACTGGCTTCTCTTATGTTCTTATGTACCTCACAAGGTGCCAGTTGTGGGGAGGGGAAAGTAAATGATTGTAAGCCGCTTTGAGACCCTTTAGGGTAGAGAAAAGCGGGGTATAAAAACCTTCTCTTCTTCTTCTTGGAAGAGTGTTTGATCTAGACGAAGGTAGGTTGTGTTGGGTCAACATATTACGCTGCTGTGGGGTGGTCAGAAATAAAGAGATCAGATGGGAGGAGGCTTGTGGGGGTCCTGTTAGCCATTCGGAATAGCGTTTGTTGCCATGGAAACTACTGCTGAGGAACTCAACAGAAGGATTTGGATAAAGAGGAGAAAAATGTGAAGGATATGAAAAAGCAGTTTAATTGCTATAAAACAAAGGGAAATTTATGTACCGACTGTAAATCTTACAGTCTTAAATCACTCAATCACATTAAATCCCTGCTCTCAGTTAATTTGTGGAGAATAAAATATTGTTATCAGCCTTAATTTCCATGATATTTTGGGCAAAGAATCACAGTGCTGGTGTGATTTTCATGAGACTTTTAGATATGCTTGACTAGGAAGTCATTACATCACATTTATCTGTTTGGATGTGGGAGACATTAACAGACTTATGAATATTCATGTTGTCTGGTTAATTAAGTTAATTGTTCTGCAGGAGTGCTTGCACTTCCAAGGACATTTTCCCCTACAATTTCTGTCTGGTAGCTTCATCATCATGCTTTACATGAACTACTGATACTTTTGTAAACATTCCTGTTCTTTCCCACCCTTTGGAAGAAAGAGTGCGAGCATTTCAGCATCTATATTTTATTGCTTGTGTAGTTAGTGAAAAAATATATACATTTAAACTAAGGCCATGTCTCAGCCCATCTTAAAATAGCCACAAATAAGCTGTCCTCTAATTGTGGCTGGGTTGTGCTGTCAGTGGGACAATGTGAAAGCCATTCGCCCTAAGAAATTTGTAGCCTTTATCAAAACAGTGATATTGTGATAGGCCTGAGAGCTAAGACAAAATAAAAGAGTTATCCAGAGCCTTCTGTTAAGCAGAGAAAGCCAATATGGTGTAGTGCTTAGACTGTAAGAGTAGAATCTTTCAGTAGACTGTAAGAGTAGGAGACCCATGTTCAAATCCTTACTCTACCATTTAAGCTCACTGGGTGACCTTGGGTCACTCAGCCTAACCTTCCTCACAGGGTTATTGTGAGGATAAAATAGGGGAGAGGCGAATGATAGAAGTGCATTGGGAGTAAAGCCAGGGTCTAAATGATATAAATAAGAAAATGTGTAATACAAAAGAGTCAGGGTTCATCTGTTTTCACAATAAATTCGATTCAGTGGTTCTTGGATCTTGGCATAGTATATATCTTACCAAGTAAAACAAACAAACAATTGGATCTGCAGGTGTAATAGTGCTACAGATCTAAGTATCTCTAATGGAATGCAAATCCCATAGGCCTTCCATTGTATCAAGATAGGTAGCCATGTTAGTCTGTCTGTAGCAATAGAAAAGGGCAAGAGTCCAGTAGCACCTTAAAGACTAACAAAATTTGTGGCAGCTGTAACGGTGCCAATTCACGAGTCACTGCTCACCTCTGTAGATACCGTTATATGTGTAGGATTTGACCATGGAATAGTCTGCAGAAGCTCACTCTTGTGGCAGGAAAGATAAACAGGAAAGGACAGAGTGTGGCTTGCTTTAAAGATTCCCTGGTAAGGATTCCACGAAAAATGTGTACCCCTTCTTGCAATATAATGAGCCATTCACAATTTTGAGAGGGAAAAGAATTTTAAGCCTTTCTGAGTATCTGATAGCCTGACACTTTCTACTTTGGAACAACCCTTTTATGTAAGAATTCTCACTCCAATCAACTCAAAATACTTAAAAAAATATTCAGAATGAAATATTGTCTTGTTGATGATACCAAATTCACGTTCTTTCCTTTCTGTTTAACATTTACAGGTTCCACAAATATTTTGGCGCATACTCTGAATGGAGTTCAACACATAACAACTGCAGCATTGAACATAATCCTGGGCAAGTGTTCTATATCACTGTATCAGAAGGTTTTAGAAAACACATTGATCATGATGGTGAATTTGCCGTTCTAATATTATATACCATGATTTAATAAGACAACATTAAATTTTCATATTGATATTAATAAGAGAAATAGAATTACATCTGGAACAGTTGTATGATTCAAACGCGGGAGTATCCCAGTAACGATAAAGTGTAAAGGGATCTGATTTATGCTTCCAATTTAACATTTTCTGGCTGTGCAAAACTTGATGCAAGTGAATGATAGCCAGAGAGTGTGATCCAGCTTGCAACAATGCCTCTCTAGGAATTGCAGGAAACTCCATGGTTTTACCATAGTTTCTGGTGATTTCTAGAGAGGCATGACATCACATTCCAGGGTTTCCCTGGAAGTTACATAATGCTGTCAGGCTGGCAAATCCCCCCCCCCCCCAAGTCCCCATTGCCTCCAGTCTCTTGCTGGTTGCTATTGTCTGGCAACCCTAGAGTTTACATAAGTAACATTTTTTTTTCATTATAATTGCTACTAAACCTTTTTTTCCATCTTTGGAGATAACCTTTTTAAAAACTTCTGACATTCGATTCATAGAGAATTGTATCTTTGGTGCATACACAATCTGTCTTTGGTACATTTGAGACTTGCTCCTTGCTTCTTGAACAGCTAGCTGCTCCAGTCAGGGTAAGGATGCAACCCAGTCCAGTGTAATGTCTCAGGGGTCTCTGAGTGCTGATTCACATATTTCAAAGTATGTCCCCTATATGGCTGACTGCCAAGAAGATTTTCATTCAGATGTACACGGTGAGCTGCTGTGGGAAAATTGGTCCCCCAAATGCACAGAGGCTTGATTTGTTTTGGAACCACAGTGTATGGTGCAAGTGGGCATAAGTCTTAACCCCTGTACTATTTTTTTTCTCATCTGATATGATCCCGGGGAGATGCTGTTTGCTATGTTGTGGAAATTTCAGTGCAGCAGTCAGTGAGGCCATTTCAGCAGCAAAGAAAAGAAGGCTTAAACCCCCTCTACTCCATGTGTCACGACCCCAGTCCAAACCAGACACCTGCACAACCCACAGTGTATGGTGCAAGTGGGCATAAGTCTTAACCCCTGTACTATTTTTTTACTCATCTGAAATGGTCCCGGGGAGATGCCGTTTGCCATGTTGTGGAAATTTCAGTGCAGCAGTCCGTGAGGCCATTTCAGCAGCATAGAGAAGACGGCTTAAACCCCCTCTTCTCCATGTGTCACGACCCCAGTCCAAACCAGACACCTGCACAACCAGGAATACATTTCCAAATACAGAACTCTGAAAGTTCTCGTGGTGGCCACAAGGATTTCATAAGGTGTGAATCAGTCCTGAGCAATGTTTCCCTCTAAGCTGTGGACCCTTTTTACTGTGCCTTCCATCATTGTCTCTTGCTTTGCTGCTGAGCTGGCCCTTGTGAAAGGGGGAAGTGTATGCATTCAGAAAACTGGAAGCATCAGGTCTGGTGGCTGTCTCTTTAATCTGGAATCCCTGGAAAATTCCCATTTCACCCCCTGCATATTGCCCCATAGGTGCCACATTCCAAATTCTGTTTCAGAGTTTTGAATTTCTACAGTCACTATCTACAGGTGAATTGTAACTTTTTTAAAAGTCTGAGTTGATCACTGGGAAAGTTAAAATTGGTGCATTCTTCCTCTATACAACACATTGCGGTAGTCTAATCTTGATTACAGTAACTATCTACAGGTTGATCACTGGAAAAGTTAAAATTGGTGCATTCATCCTCATACAACACATTGCGGTAGTCTAATCTTGATGTGAACAGAATGGACACTGGTCAAGGGAAGACTGCAGCTGGCACATAAAATAAAGTTGAGCGAAGGCAGTAAATGCCACAAGGGGGCCTGTGTTTGTTAGCGTGGATCTTAATTTCCAAGCTATGGTCTTGCTCCCTGAGAGGGAGGGCAACCATCAAGACTGACTCTGACTGGTAGTATTATCAACCAATAATTTCTTTTTCAGAGGAAGAACTACTTTACTCAGAGGAAGGTTCCTTAGGAATGATGCTGAGTGCTGATCAGAGTGGTAGAACTGGAATTGCCAGCCTTTCCTGGCAATTAAACCCCATCTTCTCTCTACCTATAAGTAATGGTTGTGAAAGTCTGTTCCAATGTATCTGAAGAAGTGTGTATGTACACGAAAGCTTATACCCAGAATTAAACTTTGTTGGTCTTAAAGATGCCACTGGACTCAAACTTTATTCTACTGCTTCAGACCAACACAGCTACCCACCTGAAATATGGTTGGTGAATGTCACAGAATTTCTCATGGGTAGAAGTCCATTAGAGCTGGATTCTTCAACCCATTAGAAAATTTAGTGAGCCCTTTTTACTCAAATGGGTGTTTAATGGGGGTGTGCATTTTTTTTCTCCGTATTTTTTGGTTCGGGTCTATTGGACCTAAAAAAAGTTGGTATTCCCAAAAACCCCAGATCCAATACTGGTCAAGTATTTGGATATGGGATTTTTCAGAAATCCTAAATTTTGGTGGGTCCAATAGACTCAAGCCGAAAAACACCAAGAAATTAAAAAAGCAGCAGCAAAGCCAATCCTGTGGAGAGAACTCTCCCCGTGGGCTCTGCTGGGCAGCCCAGTTTAAACAGGACTGCCCAACAGAGCTCAAGCTCTGCTGAGGTTCTGCTGGGCAGCCGGTTTTGCTGGTAATTCCCAAATATATCTAGGGTTTTTTTCGGGATTTTTTTTTGTTCTTCCAAAAGAAGAAGAAGAAGAGATTGGATTTATACCCTGCCCTTCACTTGGAGTCTCAGAGCGGCTTACAAACTCCTTCCTCTTCCCCTCCCCACAACAGGCACCCTGTGAGGTGGGTGGGGCTGAGAGAACTCTTGACAAAAACTGCTCTTTTTCAAGGACAGCTGTGCCAGAGCTTGTGACTGACCCAAGGTCACATCAGCAGGTGCAAGTGGAGGAGTGGGGGAATCAAACCCAGTTCTCCCAGATTAGAGTCCGCGCACTTAACCACTGCACCAAACTGGCTCTCAGTTTGGATACATTTGGGAAACCGAAATATTCCTGAAAAATACCGAGGAGGTGTTTTTCAGGTATACTTTTGGTTTGGGTAGACCCAAATGAACACCTCTAGTGCTTAATACTGACAGAGACATATATAAGGGCACTGGGTTTCTAAAGAATCATGTTAAGTTTTAATATGATGTTTAAAGCTAATGTTTCAATGTGATCACAATCTATCCTGAGCCCTATGGGGATTGTTAAAGAAAAAAACAAAATAATTTTGTTTACATTTCAGGACATCTTCAACCAGTAGACATATGTTCTTTCAGTAGTCCGACCAAACTGCTTCGCTTTGGTTTCTCTGCTATGTTTGGTTTTGGATCAAGGACTCTCGCTTTTGCTGAAAAGCATCGATGGATGCCTTCAGATCAGCGGAAAAATTTTGCTGTGATCAAGACACTGGCAAGCCTGAAGTAAGAGAGATTTATTTAATTTTTGAATCCTTCTTAGGATAAAAGGGCAGTTGTAGGATTTCTACCTAAACATGGCCTTTTAAAAAGGAAATATTAATTGAAATGTATAAGAGCATAAGAGAAGCCATGTTGGATCAGGCCAGTGGTCCATCCAGTCCAACACTTTGTGTCACACAGTGGCCAAAACCCAGGTGCATCAGGAGGTCCACCAGCGGGGCCAGAACTCCAGAAGCCCTCCCCCTGTTGCCCCCTAAGCACCAAGAATACAGACCATCACTGCCCCAGACATAGTGTTCCATCTGTACATTGTGGATAATAGACACTGATAGACCATATGTATATCCCGTCCCCTCTTGAAGCTGTATATGCTTGTAACCATCACTGCTACTTGTGGCAGTGAATTCCATGTGTTAATTACTCTTTAGGTATCAGCTTATACAAATCCAATAATTGTGTTTAGAGAACTTGAAAAAATATTGTTCAGATAATCTAGTCATTTACACTAATAATCAATACTAGTCTTCTAATATATCCGAACAATAAACATTATGTAAATATTTAAGGTTGTATGTAAGCATACATAAGATTTAGAGTGCCAGTTACTTCTCTTGTTCTCAGACCCGAAGATTGTGAATTATCATTCTTGCCTTTGATGTACTCGCAACAAACTGCCTCAGAGAAGGATGGGTAAGTAAAAATCAGCCAGGCAGTCACAAATTAACAGCTGTTTCAGTCCAGCTAGCACTTGTTGGGTCTAACTCCAGTTCCATTGATCTCAGTGAGATTTAAGTGTTGTTGGATCAGGTCCACTTGAATTTTTTTCAGAAATAACTTTTGAATGAAGGAAGTAATTAGATATTTGTCGTTACAGTTTTAAATTGTGATAGAAGCCATAAACAATGCAATCCTAAACACCATATCCATTGAAGTCATTGGGCTTAGAAGTGTGTAAGCTTGTTTAGGATTGCACTGTTAAAGTTGTCATTAGTATGCTTCTTGTAAATATACCTTACTAGGAAGTAGTTCCTACTTATTTCAGAGTAGAACCTGCTTTTAAAAAATACCATTATTAATATCAATATAAAACTTTGCCTCTGTTTACTGTTAGTTTTGGTTGCGTGCTTTAAACTTTGGGTTGGATTCTGCAAAGTGGTAATGAAACAATTTCTTACCATTTTAAATAGGTAATGTACATTACCATTATCAAGTAAATGCCCAAGGCGTGATGCAAGACTTGCATAATGTTGGCTATTTTGTTTGTTCTGTCCCCCGCCCCCCCATGGAAATGAACTCAAACTTTGCAAAGTCTGTAATTATTCTTCTGAAGACATACCTTATGTGTATTCTTCTAACTCTTCCACTTTGCTCTCCCCCTCTCCCTATACTCCAGTTGCAGCCTTGTCGAGTATCCTCCAATTGTGCATTATTTCCAGTTCCTTTGTTTTTATGCAGGAATGATTGGTCTTGTCTTCTCTGTGCCCTTGACTGTGTGGCTATCATGTCTATTTATCTGTCTGATTGTCCTGAGGATGTATGTCTCTGTACAGGATTAACCCACTCAGTCCAGTCCAGGAATGCGAGGGAACCCTGCACTTTCAGCACATTAAACAACACTCTATACCATCTCTGGTTTTCAGAACAATTTGCCACCAGAATCTCTTTCTATAGTCTCTGCCTTAGTTGGCATCTGGGGTTTACACATCAGCAGCTCTACTTAGAGATGCACACTTTATTCTTAATATGGTAGCTTGGTGTGGTCAGTGTCAGCCACAGGATTTAGTCTTGGAGTTTAAGTTACACATCAGAAACAATTAGAAATAAGAATGATCTTTATTCAGTACAGAGCATAGCAACTAGACTATTAGGATACAAAAATAACAAAGGCTATGGCTATTTGCCATAACTACACATTAATGAGATTCATAGTTACCACTTGGATTGTCCAGAGTCCATGTGAGTACCAAGAGATCTTGAGGAGAGATCCCATCTTACACAAGTATGAAATCCAGTTCACAAAGCAGCTCTTTGTTTCCCAAAAGACAGCATTTCAGGTGCAATAAACAGACAATGGCAAGAGGAGAGAAGAGAGCAAGAGAGATTACTCCCATATGGACTAACGGAATTATACCCCAATCTAGTCATAATTAGCCGTGGCCATTCAGCCAATCACGAGCAGCAGGGGTGTGTGGCCAATTGCTGGTTGCCATGGTTGTCAGCATCAGGTAGATGAGGATTGGTTAGAAGTTTGGGGACCCTGCCTGCAGTCAGGTGACCCAAACCCTAGCATCTTCATTGTGTACGTGACATGCTGCATGTGGGCCCTATTGTGGAGCCTTGCAGTCTAGAGCTTAGCAGAAAGGTGTGAAGGAATGTGGGTTATAAAGTTGCTCAGGCCATCTGGCCTCACCATTTGGCTTGCAACAGGAAATAAGGCACAGCTTGTCATCAGAATGTAATCACAGGAGAAGGCAGGAGACTTTTAGAAATCAATATTTCTATACACTCTCCCTCTATCAGTATGTGGCCTGGAAAATACCGATCTGCTTTGTGAAATAGGCAAAACATGTTGAGAAATATGTCTCCTGTGGCTCATTCTCTGCTGAGCCATTTCCTTCCTCAGGTCCCTCTTGTATAGCTTCTGGTTTGGGAGTAGAACCTGTTTGGGAGCTCACCAAACTGCTCCTCTGCATCCTCCTCCTCAGGTTGCCGTCTTCTAGCTTTGTAAAACACTATGGAATAACAAGTTAGACTAATACAAGTTCAACAAAGCATGGCAAAGCAAAGTCCAAATGAATTTTGAACAGCATGTTACACAACCTTCATAGGCTTTTGGGCATCTCAACACTCAGACTCCTGAGAATTACGAGGAAGGGAGGGCAGAGTGAGGACAGGCCTTTGGAAATCTCAAGACATGCTCAAAGCAGGCAGGCCCTAAACAGGAAGGCTACTTATGGCCTTAAAAAAACTGCTCAAAAAGTTAAAGCTGTTCCCCAACCTGCCTTCCTCTTTGCCTTTTCTATATTTCCCTTGGGCAGGGGCAGTACCATGGTAGTATGTCACTCCTAAGGAGGTGGAGACAGAGGTGTGACTTAATTTTTCCCTCTTAATTTTTTACTTTGGCACCCAGACTGCTAAACCCAAGCCCGTAACATCTTCCCAGTATCTCAAAACAATGTGTTGGTCGAGTTCTTATCAGTCATGAGACTGGTTGACTTTGTCAGAGTTGCAGGTGTTCACCTGTGTCCTGGGGACTATATGCTGTCTCAGAAATCAGCAGTGCATTCTGGAGACTTCCAGTGATGAGTTTCAGGCTAGGGTTCAAGGAAAAGTACAGGAGTATAGCATGAGTGTGCATACAAACAGTCCGTGGGGGGGGGGGGCTGTTCTCCTTATGTGTGGAACCCAGTCCTGTGCAGACTGGTTCTCATGGCATCTCAGCAGCAGTTGGCAAAGTTTCTATCCCAGTCAACACACCAGTTTCTGGGCTCCTTGACTGAATCCACAAGCTTTCCCAAAGCCACTGGTGCAATCCCACAAAATAGGATCAAAATCCAGCAATTTTTAAATTTATTTTTATTTATGAAGCTAAAAACAAATAAATCTCTGTTTATATATGGAGCTTAGATGGAATAGGGATTAAGTATGTTTACTTTTTGAAGATATCAATAAAATGGTAGAAAAATGGCAAATGAAGTATACTATATTTTGGTGAGATATTATGAATTCTGTACCCTAATTAATCTTTAAAATTAAAAAATTAAAAATCCAGCAATCCATGCTTTTCCTCACCCCTTATCATATAGGGCCAAACACAGTTGAGGTCCTCTGGTGGGAGGGGTATTCTGTTGTAAAATTCCATTTGGACAAGATTAGAAAAGCACAGGTAAGTTGCCCCCCTGAATGAACACTTTCAAATCAAGAGGAGCTTTTCCAGCATTTATAGCTACTTGTTGTTAGATGTTCCTCATGGAATGTTCAACAATCACTTGGTACTGTATCACTACAGTTTCAGCAAAAGTCACAATTTCTGATGGCAAACTACACAGAGCCACGGTCCAAAGTCCATTTTATTTGAAGTTGGAAGCTGTAACTGTGTCAATTCATGGCCAAAAAAGTGATTACACATAACATACCTGGAAATGTATGATTCTGATTGACCTGTTTGGAAGAATTACAGAGGGAAGTTTGAGTTTTGGTGCAAAACATCTTGCATTATGCCTTGTGCAAGTGAACATTTTAGTTGGGATAGAAGAAGAATCACTCAGCATGAGCCAGTATTGATGAAGTGGGATCCAACTCTCTTGAGTTAAAAGCTTTCTCCCCCCCCCCATTAACACATCACATTTTTAATTAATGTGTTATTTTACATCCTTTACTGCCCTTACTTATTCATTTTTTTATTTTAGAAAGATGCAAGAAAGGCTTAAATCTGGTAAGTGTTCAAGTTTAATCACTTATAACAGGGAATTAGATATGCTTGAAGTAATGAAGTGTGATGTTATATTTAGACAGCCAGGATCAGTGGGACAGGATCCAGGGTCACTTCCTGAACGTGAGCATTATGGCAATCCCTTGTCTATGTTCAATGGCACCAAGAGGCTTGGCTCCTAATACCAGGTCAGTAAGGGTTTAGAGAATTACAGTAATGTCTCTCAATTCTGACATCTGATTGTAAAAACCTTGCTTTCCCTAGAATGCGTGCCTGCGTCATGAGCAGTCTAGACCCGCTGAGGCTGGGGGAAGGGGGATGCAGAGGCTAGAGCGGGATGGCAGCGGACTCCTCTAATCCGAGGAACTGTAATCAGTTTGTGGATCAGGCACATAAGGTCAAGTCATCTAACTAGAATAATCATTGGATAATTACAGTGATTAAATTAGTTTACAAGTCTGACTTAAGTGGTAGTCATCTAGTAATAATCTCCCTGGGGCTTTGCTAATAGGAACTCGGTTCTTTGGATTTGACTGATTGATTTCAATTTATTGTTAAGACTTAATCGCCACAACAAATAAAAATATTAAAGCTGCAGTAAAAAAAATGATATACAAAAAGAAATGCAGCACAATGCAGGGCCAGGATCATGTATAACCAGTAAAGCAATCAACTCTCTTATTGTCAGGGAATCTTTGACACTATCTGACTGCAACATTTGTAAAAACAGTTACTTTGACTGTGGCCTGACCAAAATCTACTGCTTTGCTTTAGCATATGATATACCTTAACTCACAGGGAATTTTTCTGATGACTATATATAAGCATCAGTTAGAGCTGTATTAAAATAAAAGATTTTAAAATACAGGATATATATAGTGTGTGTGCTGATAATTTTTAAGAAACCATTTTGCTTATTGACTATTAATTTTTCATTTATATTGTGCTAGATTACAAAAGTAAACATATATAAATATTTAAACATATAGACATACAAAGTAAAATGACTACAACAAATTTACTCAAAATAAGCCCCCCCTAGGCTGTAGAAGCCATTTTCGTGTGTCTTATATAATGTTCCATGAATATTCCAGTTGTTCTGTCTTCATTAGACTTCATCATTGCAGTATATTTTAATTTCATGAAGGTTTACCTGGCAGTTCCTGTTGTTTCCATTTCTGCACAAAAGATTGTCTAGCAGCATTTTGTTTAAAATTTTTTTATAAATAAATAATAAAATACCAAGGAGCCAGTTTAAGATTATCCAAAAATGGAAAATTTTCCATAATTTGATTATTTTGAGTTAATGCATTTCACGTGTTCCCTACCCTCACGAAATGGCCCAGGAATCAAACTTTGCTTACAGCATTTATTTCACATGAAATTCATAGTTTAAATAAATAAATAAATAAATTGTTTAATACAATTATATAATAACAACAATATATAATTCCTCCTGGCAAAGAAAATAACTTGTAGTAGCTCTTTAAAAGTGTGTACTGAATAATAGATATATTCTAGACCAGGAATGTTAAAATTAAGTTTGGGGACCTTTTCTAAGCCCCTTAGAGGCCCTTTCCCTAATGTGGTTTGGAGCAGCTACCACATACACTCCTCGAAGAGCTAACTAATTTTCTTTGTGTATGTGTGGCCGAGAAGTTGATGATTTTAGAAGGATAGAGGTGCTGCCGTGTTAACAGCTACTACTGCAAACTATAACATCCCATTTCCAGGGAACAAGTATGCACATAACCCCTGGTTAGCTACTGGGTATGGAAATTGGTTACCAGACTCATTTGAGTGTATCATCTCGATTTAAATGTTTTTGCTGACAAGGCAGCTTTGGAGAAGGAATATACCTCTTAAACTAGGATTTCTTACATAATTTGGTCTTCTGGATATGCAAGTCATGAAAGATAGTGTCAAGCATTTCTATTTATTTATTTATAGGTTCAATTTACACCCCGCCCACCCGGCTACGCGGGCTCAGGGCGGCTTACACGGAGGCATACGCCAATATAATACATAGTTAAAACCATTTAAAATATCAACAATACAATAACATTATTATTAATAAAGTGCTCTAGTTGTTCTCACATGATATTTCCCAACATGATATTTCCCAAGATGGTGGATTACAGCTGCTCTGCCAGTTCAGCGTCATCTGCTCCGGAGAACGCTGATGTTCCTTATTCCAGGGCCAGGCTAAGATGGAACAATAATGATTATCATACACCTGGCGGAAGAGCTCCGTCTTGCAGGCCCTGCAGAACTGTGCAAGGTCTCGCAGGGCCCGGATCTCCTCCGGGAGCTCATTCCACCAGGTAGGAGCCGCCACTGAGAAGGCCCTGGCCCTGGTAGCAGCCAGCCTGGCCTCTTTGGGGCCTGGCATTGCCAGAAGGTGTTGCGCCCCAGACCGTAGTGCTCGCGGGGGAACGTATGAGGAAAGGCGGTCCCTCAGGTAAGCTGGACCCCGACCATATAGGGCTTTAAAGGTAAGAACCAGCACTTTGAAGCGAATCCGGTACGCTATTGGCTGATAAAGAATTGACTGATTATTTCCAAATGTAACATAACATTTAAATCATGATAGGCTATGTCCGAAGACCTGCTTAAACTCAATTAAGGGGCATGTGATAGCCCAGTGGATTTGTTTGTACTTTAGATGAAGGAGGATGTCTAAATCCTCCCCCCCCCAATTGCTGTATCACAAATCTGTTCTGTCTCTCCACCGTGAAACAGTGTTTTATGATGGGGCAAGTTGCCCTCAGTTTGATTCAGATCCAGGAGTGTTTCTCTCAGAAATCTTGGAAATTGTTTCTATAATAAAAGTACCGTATTTTTTGGACCATAAGACTCACTTTTTCTTCCAAAAAAAGTGGGAGGAAAAGTGAGTGCGTCTTATGGACCAAAGGTTCAGAATATTTTCCCCCCTGTTTTCCTCCTTTAAAAACTAGGTGCGTCTTAAGGTCAGGTGCGTCTTATGGTCCGAAAAATACGGTACTGCTTCGCATTTCACACTAGGTGCTCCTCCCCAAAACCTTCAGAAGCACAAGTTTGTGTGAAGTAAAGCCTGCTTGCTCAAGCCTTTCTGCCTAAAGAGCATCTTTTAGGTTTGCTGGGGTGACATAGGAATGCTTGGGACAAAATTCCCAACACTATCACTAGAAATACCACACTTCTGTACTTGTACGGATCACTGTTACAAAACAAACACATTGGCTTATGTCCCAGGTAGATCTTCATTAACAGAAGACACTTCTACTGGGAGGGATGGGATTTATCTGTTGATGGACGGCCGGGCATTAGGGGCCGTGGTTGGATGGTTGCAGCAGAGCCGGCTGAAATTAAATCCAACAAAGACGGGGGTCCTGTACCTGAGCTGTGGGAGTATGGTATCGGGAATCCAACTCCCAGTGCTCAGTGGGGTGTCATTAGCACGATCATTGAGGGTGAGGAGCCTTGGGGTGATCCTGGATCCCTCGCTTTCTGTGGAGGCCCAGGTCACCACAGTTGCCAGATTGGCCTTTTATCATCTTCAGCAGATCAGGCAGCTGGTTCCCGATCTCACCTTTCAGGACTTAGCTACAGTGATCCACGCAATGTTCACTTCCAGGCTGGATTATTGTAACTCGCTCTACATGGGGCTACCCTTGAACCTGATCCAGAAACCACAACTAGTACAGAATGCAGTGGCACACCTGCTGACAGCAACGCCTGTGCGGGTGCACATCCAGCCAGTGCTTCACCGACTGCATTGGCTGCCAATTGAATATCAAATCCGGTTCAGGATAATGGTATTGATCTTCAAAGCCCTACGTGGTCTGGGACCAGCATATCTACGGGACCACCTCTTCCCATATGTGCCCCGGGGAGCCTTGCACTCCACGGATCAACACCTCCTGCATAATCCTTGGCCCAAGAGACACCTGCTTAGCCTCAACCAGGGCCAGGGCTTTCTCAGCCCTGGCCCCAGCCTAGTGGAACATGCTCCCATCTGAGATTAGAGCCCTGCAGGATCTATTACAGTCCCGCAGAGCCTGTAAATCAGAGCTGTTCACCAGGCTTGGGTTGAGGCAGTGGGCATTAAATCATCTCAGCCTCCCGTGCCTTTGGTGCCCACGCAGTGCCTTTCAGATACTGTTTATTACCTATGGAGCACTGTTGTGTATCAGGGTACCTACCACCATCTGCTTAAAAACGGCTGTAAATTGGGCTACCTATTATCATCTGTTTAAAATGCTACAGGGGACTTTGAACTGTTAGTGTTTTTGTGTCATCTTGCTTTATCTACATTGTTTACTTGTTTTTATATATTATCGGTTTTACTGTTAATTTATATGTTGTGAGTCGTCCTGAGCTCACTTGTGGGGGTGGGTGGGATATAAAAAATATAATAATAAATAAAATAAAAAGAATAAATATAATAGATAAAATTTCCTTGACTCCCACCTCCACCTGGAACTGCTCCCCGAAATGCAGGCCCTGCAGGGACCCCAGGAACAGCATGAGTGGAGGGTCAGAGGTCCGCAGCTGTGGGAGGAGGGGTCTCAGCAGAAAATGACCCCCCCTTCAGTTAGTGGAAGCTTATCCGGTCACAAAATCATCGGGTTCTTTTTGTGTATAAATCAAAGAGTGCTTTGTAATATTCATCTTGAAAAAGAGAGCTCTGTGCTCATACGGCAGAAATATTGGTTAATGTTTCCTTTGTGACCTACAGAGGTGATCATTTTTAATCGCAAAGCCACTTTTACAGCTAATTCTTTTTATGGCAGAACTCAATACATAAAGGAGCTTAACACTCTTTTCCAGTCCTTTTCTAAGCTGAGGCTTATTTAGGAGGAATTTTATTTACTTCACTCCAGTTTCATATAAAAGCAGCACTTCGTTGAAGTCATCTTTATTAGGAGTCTTTGCAAGATGTGATCAGAAGAACCTTCTTCTGGAAGTAATGTAAAAATAGCTTCTGCCTCTAAAACCTTGCAATAAAGTGTATAATTAATGGCATGCTTCCAATTGATTTATACATACTGAATTCTAGAATAAGACATTTTCTGAGCTGGTGATCTGGTTCTTACACAAATTAAAACAAATGTGTTTGTTTATTGGGCTCCCTGGAGCATCTTTAGTGATTTGAAAAACAAACGAAAGTTTTATATTTATTGCCGAGCCATTTGCTCACTCTGTTAGGTTTTCACTCTTTTCTGAAAAGCTGTTGGTGGTCAAAGCTTATAGCTCTACCAGTAGACCATTCACCTTTCACTTTCTTTTTTCTCTCTCAAAATGTACAACATCAATGTTGTTGATGTGTCTTCCTTTAAGGATACTGTACTGTCTCTTACTGGCAGCTAGCCATAGAAGCTGATGATTACATAGATGGTATCTACACTCAGAGAGCTGTCAGAGGACAATTCTGTCACAGGCGTCATTCAGGGAACCACGAAGCCCAGCTTTTATACCGAGTGCTGCTTGTATGAGCCAGTGGCACTTTTTAACATCTCAGAGTAATGGCGTCCTTATTTCTCTCTAGTAGAAGAGTTTGGATCATCACCTTTACTTTGTCACATGTATTATAGATGGTTTTTAAAATTGTTATAATGAAAACTCCAGCTTTTTTCCTCTCCAGATGATATGTACAGATTCTTTTAGGAAAATGTAGATGCTAAAATGCAGTTTTTCTAACTTGACCACAACTAAGAGACTGAACTTTGAACCAGGGAATCCCCCAGTTCAAATCTTGTCTTCGCCAGGAATTCATTAAGCAGCCTCTTTTCGGGCTTTGGTCCCTATAGTACTGTTCTTCTTTGTTGTGGTGTTGTAAGGATCATCAAGAGAGTATACACTTATTTATTATTTGATTTGTATGCCGCCCTCCCCCCAGTTGGGGCTTCAAAACCTGAAGCATTTTGAATATATTAAAACACTGTTGAATTGGTATTTTAATATGTCTGAAAGTGCTGGTTGCAGATGAGTTATGAATGAGGTCAAAATCAGGTGTGTAATTTACTCCTGTAACTGTACTCTTTTCTTTTTAGATTGAATGATGGAAGCATAGCTCTTATTGTTGTCCGGAACACTTCTCGCCCACAATTTGTTAAACACCTGAAAAGATATGCAGGCATAAAAAACCAGGTAAAGGTTTACTTCTGTCTTGCTACCAAGAGTTGTTTAACTACTTACTTAGCAACTGTAGAAGCAGAACATCACAGCAGAAAGCAAAAACACATCAGGCATAACATAAAATATCTAAAACAAAACATATAGAAGTACAAAGCAAAAGTTTAAAATGGAGGTAAATGCACTACAGGAGATATTAGTGTCTTCATAAGAAGACTTAGGTTCTTGTCGTAGTACATTAGCCCACTTTTATCTGATTTTTGAAAATCACCAATCAGACTAATACCGATTAGCCTATTTCTGTCCATCTGTTGTGGTTTATTTAGGCATCTTATAATGAGAGTTATAAGGGAATAAAGCTGCTAAACTGATTTAAAAACCCCAGAAATAGTATATCTGAACATAGTCTGCATTGGGTTTAAGGGGAATGGTGACTCATTTTAATTCTGTGAATAGTTTAATTTTGACTTCATGCAGAGAACACTTTATTTATTTATTACTTTAGATTTGTGAATCATCCAATCCCTGCACACACAAGGCTCTGAGTGATGTACAACAGTTAAAATAATGTTAAAATAAAATCTATAAATCAATTACGTAATCTCAGATGGCATCAATAATTTTCTTCCTGCCCGTTCCGGACTGTGTTGCCATCTCATGGGCAGGGTGAGGAGGGGGCTGAAGCGCAAAGATGGAGGAAAAGATGAAAAGGGGGCCAGCTGTGATGGAAAACCGTTGCTGTCCTCAACCAAAAGCCTGGCAGAACATCTTTGCCTTACAGGCCCTGCGGAATTGCAGGGCCCTGGTGGTGTTTGATAGAGAGTTCCGCCAGGTCAGAGCCAGGTCCAAAAAAGCCCTGCCTCTGGTTGAGGACAGTCAGATACCTTTGGGGCCAGGGATCACCAGTAGATTGTTCTCAGTGGAGCATAACTCTCTTCCAGGTACATACCAGAGACGGAGGTCCCAAAGATACACAGGTCTGCTCAAGGGACAATGCATACACGAAAACATATAGCAGATGCACACACAGTAAATCTATAGGAGGGACAAGCCAGCAGTCAGTACTGGGTACTGGACTAAACATATAATGGGATGGTGGCCAGTATAAGTTTTACATCACATAACAAAGAGTATGCTTGCCTGTCCTTGTGTACACAGCATTACTTTTTGTATAACCTATATATACACTTTAAATTAAATCTTGACAACGATGACCCCTCCCCCTGACATGGAGGAAGGGTGGGGGAAGCATAACATGCCGACATGACAGTGCAGGGTAATGATTCTGTTATCTCTTCCAGGTACATACCAGAGACGGAGGTCCCAAAGATACACAGGTCTGCTCAAGGGACAATGCATACACGAAAACATATAGCAGATGCACACACAGTAAATCTATAGGAGGGACAAGCCAGCAGTCAGTACTGGACTAAACATACAATGGGATGGTGGCCAGTATAAGTTTTACATTACATAACAAAGGGTATGCTTGCCTGTCCTTGTGTATGTTGTAAGAATTTTGGATGTGTGGGTGTGTGTGTACACTTTAAATTAAATCTTGACGACGACGACCCCCCCCCTGACATGGAGGAAGGGTGGGGAAAAGCATAACATGCC
The DNA here is from genome assembly GCF_001447785.1 of Gekko japonicus. NCBI lineage: Eukaryota > Metazoa > Chordata > Lepidosauria > Squamata > Gekkonidae > Gekko > Gekko japonicus. The sequence goes on from NW_015162498.1 coordinate 673,732, forward strand.
AACATGACAGTGCAGGGTAATGATTCTGTTAATTCCAGATGACTGGAAGTAGCTTCAACCCCCCCCCCCAGTAATCTTAAAAGGTAGCTGCTCTCTTATGTTACATTATGGGTTCCAGATACTTTATTTTAGAAGAAGAAGAAGAAGAGATTGGATTTATATCCCGCGCTTCACTCGGAGTCTCAGAGCAGCTTACAAACTCCTTTCCCTCCCCCTCCCTACCACAGACACCCTGTGAGGCAGGCGGGGCTGAGAGAGGTCTGACAGAAACTGCTCTTTTCAAGAACAGCTCTGACAGAATTATGGCTTGCCCAAGGTCATCCAGCAGCTGCAAGTGGAGGAGTGGGGGAATCAAACCCAGTTCTCCTAGATTAGAGTCTGTGCACTTAACCACTGCACCAAACTGGGATGTCTCTTGTTTGATTGTCCCAAAATATCATAGACCACAATTAAAATAATCACCATTTCAGATACCATACCACTAAAGTTTCCTAGGTATTTGATTGGTTGTTCAGATAATCTTTGAGTCTTTGCATGTTATGTGGAAAGAAGGAACACCACTGCATCATTTGCCACACCAAATTTTTTGTGCTGTTGTGAAAATAGAATGCAGGTGGGCCATGTAGTGGTTGACAGTAGGGATGTATCCTCAGATATATCCAGTCCAAATAAATAGCTGGAAAAAAAATAACATCAGGTTTTTTCAGATACAGTCAGGATCTGGATCAATAATTGGGAATCAGCAATACAGGTATCCTGATCCTGAATATTTGAAGAAACGTTTGGGAATATCCAGTATTGGGGACCTGAATAACCCAGAATATCAGTGTTTATGCTTGAATTTTTTTAGTTGCATATCTCAAGCTGACAGTCTGTATGCTGACAAGCAAAGGCTGATTTTATATTTCTTATGTCTCACTCCAGTGAGAGAGGAAAACAAATGCAGCTCCAAACTGTACAGTCCACAGTAATATTGAGAGCCAGTTCTGTATACTGGTTAGGTGACCAGACTCTAATCTGGGAGAACCGGGTTTGATTCTCCACTTCTCTGCATGCAGCTGTTTGTGTGACCTTTGGTCAGTCACAAGTTCTCTCAGAGCTGTTCTCTCATGAGCAGTTCTCAAAAGAGCTCTCTCAGCTGCACCTACCTCACAGGGTGTCTGTTGTGAGGAGGGGAAGGGAAAGGAGATTATAAACCGCTCTGAGACTCCTTCGGGTAGTGAAGGGCAGAGTATAAATCCAATCTCATCTTCCTCCTCCTCCACTTCTTCTTCTTCTTTTCGTTAAAGTACTAGCTGTGAAGCAAAAGCAAAGCTGGACTCAAGGCATGTTTTTAAATCTTCTGAGCAGGTCAGGTATGAAGAAGATAGTAAGTGACCTTTTATTAGGCCAAGTGAGATCAGCGTAGGAGTAGGCACACTTTTGAGCTAGGTGTGGAACTGGATACTGGGCTATTGTAAAGCTGTAAAACATTTGTATTGCTATTTCAAAACTAAATTACACGGGATATTTGTATTCTAGAGAATATTCATTCCAGTGCAGATTTAAGACACCAATTGATCGTACTGTAGTGAACCTCTTGGTCTTGAGTCCAGGGCTATTTTTGGGCAGGAACGCACAGGAACGGAGTTCCGGCTGGCTTCAGAGTTGGCCACACCCACTACAGCCCAAACCTCTGCATGTGTGGCTACAGAGGGAAGGCCTGGAGAGCGACCACCCCCTGATGACTCCAAGGCGGGCGGGCCAGGGGGGCACCAGCCTTTCCCAGCCTGTCCAAGGGCCGGCTTGCCCAGGCTCCCTGCAGCCCCAGGGCACCTGGGCAAGCCAAGGAAAGGAATGGGGTGTGGCCTAATAGGCTAATGAGCTGCACTGTCAGGGGTGTGGCCTAATATGCTAATGAGTTCCTGCTGGGCTGCTTCTACAAAAAAAAAAGTCCTGGTCTTGACTGACAACTTTATTGATTGGCTTGAAACTAGCATTGCATTTCCACACACACATTCCCCACTTCAGCTCTAAATGCCCCACGGGCACATCCTCCTGGGGTGTATTTTAGCTGTAGCAATGGGGGGAAGGGAGGTAGTTGTGCTCTGTGGGCACAGTCTTTCCACCCACAGAAACACTGTGCAGGTTCCAAGGCCTTCTGTCCAAAAGGTAATAGTATTCCTGACTGAAAACTATGGTGTGGATTTCCTTTCAAGGAAAGAACAATTAGATCAGAAAAGGAGAATCGTGTCAGACAGCAAATAATCATTCGTTATGCTAGTCATACCCTGATCTGAATGGCCAGGGTAGTCAGCTCTGGGAAGCTGAGCAGGGTTGGCCCTGGTTAGTGCTTGAATGGGAGACCACCAAGGAAGTTTAGGGTTGCCACACCAAGGCACGCGATAGCAAACCAAATCCATTAATCGCTTGCCTTGAAAACCCCACGGGGTTTACATAAGCTGGCTACGACTTGATAGCACTTTCTACCATGTCATGCATATCTTAAGAACATAAGAACATAAGAGACGCCAATGTTGGATCAGGCCAAAGGCCCATCCCGTCCAACACTCTGTGTCACACAGTGGCCAGAAATACCAGGTGCCATCAGGAGGTCCACCAGTGGGGCCAGGACATTAGATGCCCTCCCACTGTCCCCCCCCAAGCACCAAGAAGACAGAGCATCACTTGCCCCAGAGCTCCTATCTATATCTTGTGGCTAATAGCCACTGATGGACCTCTGCTTGAATAGAAGTTAATTCTTTTGGAAAGAGTATACTTTTAGGTCACCTAAAATAATTAATGGAATGTTTTCTTTCTAAAAATAAAGCATGGGGTAATTTTTTATTTTATAAAAGGACAAATGAAGCAAGGTCTTGAATTTAGGCATATGTTAGAATTTAACAATATTGTGCAAATATTTTTGTGTGTTAGTTTAGCTTTCCCTTTGTTGAGACGTACACTGTTGAGGCAGTAGAAGTTCATCTGAGAACTAGAAAGGACTGTGTCAGTGAAGAAAATGTGGAGTCTGCGGAAGAGACCTACCCTTGGAATATAGATGGTGATTTAATGGAATGGACATCGGAAATTCTTGTCAGGTATGACAAAGCATATTGACAAGAAATTTTAGTAGTTGCCAGCGGACCAGTTTAGTGTGCTGTCATTCAGGATTCTGCACTTAAGAACCAGCATGCTTATTTAAAGCCAAGTTTGCAATTGCCTCCATACTGCATTTCTGCACAACAAGCTCCCCATTAGGCTTCTGCATATTCCTTTAGACACTGGCATGGTGACCAGCAAATAGGAACAGAAAGCACAATGGCCACACACCTGACCACAAGAGCAACTTCATTATGGAAATCCGTACTCTTCTCTATTGAGGGGCTGGTTTGACAATATTGGGCAGTCTGACGTAGAGACTGGACTATGATTTGAGTTTAAATCCTACTCTGCCATGAAGCTCACTGGGGCAGCGTAGGCTACTCACTGTGTTTCAGCGTAATAAAATGGAGGAGGGGAAGCCCCGATGTTCTTGGAGGAAGGGTGAGATTAAATAATAGTTTTTATTTTATTTTTTATTTATTCGGCTTTTATCCCGCCCTTCCGGCGAAGCGGCTCAGGGCAGCTCACAGCATTAATAAAACCAACATACATAAAACAATCGATCCATAAAACAACTTTACATAAATACTATAAATATAAGTAAAAGCAGCTCGGTATATCATTGCGACTAGACATCGACCACATTGTTATCTACCTATACAAAGTACATGCCTTGGCGGCTTGGCAAGGCTTGGCTGGCATACCGTCGCTCTCACTGATATGCCCGGTGGAAAAGCGGAAAAGCAAATAATGGATTGCTTAGATAGACTAGGACACTGGAGGATTGTTTTATCTGATTCCAAAGTGATGGAGTCAGCTGGGTAATGCTAGGTAGTCTTACCTTGCCTCCTCTTTCACCCAGAGTCCTCTGCAGATGTTCCATTGGATAGGGGGTGACTGGAATCATCCTTACTCCTACCTGTTATTCCCACTTTGCATGCCATGTTTGCATAGGGGTCTGTCTGCATAAAATCCAGTGTATTATGCATACTATTTTAAGTCCAGAAGTATGCCTGAAACTCTACCCAGGTGTTACATTCACATTTCAATCAAGTGTGCAGAATGTTGGGGCGGACTGTCTCTCATGGATGTATATGTATGTATTGTGACTGCATGACAAAACTAAATGGAGACATCTCAGGATGTGAACCTAGTCTTATGTAGTTGATCCACATTTGCTTATTGCTTATAAACACTTTACAGAATACTCTGATGTCATTTCACTTGTATACTGGACAGTAACTACTTATAGGTCAGACTCAGGCTCATTGTTCCACATGGAAACGAATACAGCTTACTGGCTGCATGAATATCCCATGGTAAATTGTTCAACATATAACCGTTGGCTGTAAAAATAGTAACTGTTTTATTTGACCGCAGTTGAAAGTGGAGATTTTCTTGAACTTTTTATTTTGTTAATCGATCTCTGTTCTTAGAGAAATGCATAGGAAAGCAACAAAGGTGTAACAGATGTCCCCCTCTTTTTCTTATCATTTTAGGGTACATCCTGCATTAATTTGTCTGTATGGAGGAAATGCTGATACAGTAGATAATCTAAAAGGTTGTCTTTAGAGGAAAATAATGAACAAGCAGTTCCCTGTTTTTTTAGCTAAATCATGTTTGTATCTTGTATATGGCAAAGTATTGTAGATTCCAAACCAAGTCTGGATAAGAAATCCCTGATAAACTCTTCGTTAGTATTTGATTCTTATAGTATGGCACACACCCACACATCCTTTGCTGAACTGTCTTCCATGATTAATGATCAGTCTTCTGTGTGTTTACATTCAAGATTTTAGGAATCCAGTGTGTACTCACTGGCAACTTGGTCAAGAATTAAAGTATTAAAAAGGAAAACTGAATTTGAATTGTCTGTATGTGCTCAAAATACACCTCTTTTGTAATATCCCTTCTCTATTAGGGGTATTTGAAAATTATGAAACAGTAGTACCAAATTAAAATATTATGGATATTTATAAAGGAATTCGTAAAAATCCCGAGTAAATGTATGTGGCAAATATAATGGTGTGATGGTGGTTTTATTTGAGCAGAAAATGTTTTGGTACAGCAGTTGAATTTATTATTTAATTTGTTAATATGTACATCCTGCTTTCTCTCTCTCTAGACTTAAGACTTGGGACCGGCGGCATCTTTAGTATTGTAAATGTTTTTATTCTACTTGTTTGTCAAAAACTGTAGAAAGAACTGCTTATACAAAACTCCTGAGCTTTCAGTGAGGAAATTTAGTTTTTATTCTTTCTGCAATCATAAGGAAATAAATTTAAACGTTACATGGATTCCTGTCCAGTTGTTCTCATACCCAGCATAGCCTTCAAAAACCTACTGTTCGATCTGATGGGAAGGACCCAGTAGGGTGGGCTAAATCTATCACCACCATCCACAAACACCTCACCTCTTTTCCACTACAGCTGATTGGTGGAACTTCTTTTTTGACTGTGGGACATGGCCTGGGTGCTGGAATCGGAGAGAAACGGGGCTTGTAGCATCTTAGCACACACAGCTTATCATTCAGATAGGCTTATGAATACAGACAATTTGCTCTGTTATGATCCAGCAGGATAAGACCAATTGGGTTGCAGTAAGAGAACTTTATTTTTGTTAAAGGTCCATTGCCTTAATCATGTTACTTCATAGCCAACAGAAGTCGAATCTGCATGTGGGAAGAGTTTTTGATCATCATCTATACAACTACAAAAAGCAGCCAGGAATGGAAGTTGAGTTGATTTTATGCAGCAGTTCCCCTTCTACATCCCGTGAGTCATGGTTGACATCCAGTGCCCTTTTTTCTGTGTGCAGTGGATGGGAGAGGCCAGCACATGGAGCATTTTCCAGCGGTGGCCACAGACTGAAGAAGTTCCTGCCTTGGGCAGGATATCTACTCATGCATTTGATACAATAGCACCAGATCACTTTTTACCACATTTCTTTCAGTCTTCACGCTTTGAAGTCTTTAAGGGTTTTTAAGCTTTGAAGTACTCTTTGACAATACAACTGGCTTCTGTTCAAATATGTTTGGCTTAAAGTGCAATATTTCACCTCCTTGAGATGCTATGTAAAACAAAACATTTGGTTCTGAAAACAATTTTATGTATCTGTATATATCTTTCTTTGTATGGAAGAAAATAAACAAGAATTCTTAAAAGGAATTGCCCACAGTATTTCCATGATCACTAAAGACAGTGGAGAAAGAGGAGGACTACAGCATCCACAACTGAAAGATCTAAATCATAGCTTGTTGGGTTCCATCTGAGAACTGTAAAATAGAAATAAGGAATGAAATATGCAGTGTCTTGGTATGAAAGATACTGTTTGAAAGGCTGCATATTAACTGTATGAATAACTGTGTCTAATATAGCTATATACATTTCATACAGGCATGCACCAGGGGAGTACTAATCTCCTGTGTATAGAAATATGGTATATTAAAAAAGTTTTATACTATATTCTAAAAACTCGCTGAAGGTGCTCTTTTACAGCTATGTCAAGTCTGCCCAGAAGATTTTTCTACTTACATTTGTAACTTGATTTGTTGACACCCTGCACAGTAAAGCTATGGGAAAAAAGAGGTAATGGAGTGGCCATCTCAAAGTTTTGCACTATGCTGCATATCACAGTGCTTCTCAGCAAGCAGTAGTTCATCCACAGTCTTTTTTTGCTCATGTTCCTCTAAAAGCAGAGTCTTGATTTCTCAATTGTATCTACCATTTTTGTCGTTCTGTGCATGTTCTGTGCATGCACGGGACTGTGCATGTTTGCAGGCCAACCGCCAGAAGATTTCTAGCTAGCCTAGTAACAGAGCAGGAGGGTCCCCTCCCAATCAGAGTCATTTGGGCTGCTTTTCTCCTAACGGTCACATGCTCCAGGGAAGGGCTCCTCCCCCTCCCTCAGTTCTCTCTGCTGCTGCTGCCTTGAGAAGAACATTCCTAGTTAGCTCCTGTTGTTTTGTAAAAAAAAGAAGTCTTTATTCAAAAAATGTTCCTCTTTCTCTATGAAGATGACTCGTATGGACGAACACTGCCATCTGTCTTTTGTGCCTTGGGGAAAACCACAATGTAATGGCATGTAAGGTCTGCCAGCAATTTACCCCAAAGGTCCGTGCAGACCGTGCCTCTCATTTAATGCCGCCTCCCTCTGAGCCTTTAGCCACCCGCTCCCTTGATATCCTTTCTTTAAATGTGTCCTCCCTATTGGCTATTACATCTGCCAGGAGGATAGGATAGATTACAGCCCTTTTCATGACCAAAATGTGGTATTAAGGCCCAGTGTTCGCTTTTTACCGAAAGTGGTTTCTAGATTCCACTTGAGCCAGGACCTTTCACTTCCCAACTTTTTCCTGTTTCCATCATCGGCAGCAGAAAGATGGCTACACACATTAGATGTAAAACATGCCCTATCATTTTATTTAAAGAGAACCAAGTGAGTTCAGAAAGGTTCCCCAATTATTTGTCTGCTTTCCTGGTCCCTCTAAGGGGAAAGCTGCGTCTGCTCAGACGGTGCCCAGGTGGGTTGTCTCTACTATCAGAGACCCTACAAGCTAGCATTGGTGCAGTGTCCTTTACAGATATGAGCACATGCCACGAGGGCTGAAGCAACATCTGCTGCCTTTCGGCAAGGCATTCCATTGGGTGACATTTGCAGGGCAGCAATATGGTTGGAATGCAGTTGGAAGGCCAGATAATGAAACTGAAGCTCAAATACTTTGGCATCCAAATGAGAAGGGAGCACTCACTGGAGAAGACCCTGATGCTGGGAAAGATTGAAGGTCAAAGAAGACGGGGACGGCAAAGGATGAGATGGTTGGACAGTGTCATAGATGCAACGAGCATGAAGTTGAGCAAACTTCAGAGGACAGCGGAGGACAGGAGGGACCCTGCTGCCTTTCGGCAAGGCATTCCGTTGGGTGACATTTGCAGGGCAGCAATGTGGTTGTCTGCAGACACTTTTATGAAGCATTATTCTGTGGACGTTAATATGGGAAGAGAGACTTTGGTGGGGACCGTAGTTCTACATTCGATCTTACAGTAAATCGCTCACCACACCACCTGGTAAATCAGCTTGCTAGTCTCCCACGTGGGACTGTGCAGAACGACAATGAAACAGTGCTGCTCTTCCCTGTAACTGTTGTTCATCTAGTTGTCTTTGTGCAGGCACACATCCCTCCCTCCTACCCTGCTGTGAGCTCCTTGACTCTGAATTTGCTGGCACATAGCGATGGCCAAGGAGAACTGAGGGAGGGAGAGGGGCCCCTTCCTTGGAGCACATGACCGTTAGGTCGGAAAATTGCCCGAACGACTCCAATTGGGTGGGGTGCCTCCTGTACTGTTACTAGGCTAGTTAGAAATCTTCCGATGGCTGGCCTTCATGTGTGCGCTGTCCCATGTGTGCCCACACTGAGACAACTAGTTGAACAACAGTTACAGGTAAGTGCAACAAGGTTTTTCTTCATAAATCAACATCTTCTAGTAGTCCCTGGCCCCAGGGACGTCTGACTAGCCTTTTTCGATCCTGGCCCCCACCTGGTAGAATGAGCTCCCATACGAGATCAGGGCCCTGTGGGATCTATTATAGTTCCGCAGGGCCTGCAAGACGGAGCTCTTCCACCAGGCCTTTGGCTGAGGCGGCAGATGTCCCTTTCCTCTCCTGGCTATCTCCCTCTCAGCAGCCTGGATCTTAACATCGGCACTGCTGAATTGACATTGGTGGCCTGGATCTTAATATCAGTACTGCTTATCAGAATTAGTTTGTTGCGCTGTATTTTATGGTTTTACTGTCCTAATTATTGTTTTAATGGTATTGTATTGAGACTGTTGTGAACTGCCCTGAGCCCGTCCGCGGGGAGGGTGGTATATAAATCAAATAAATAAATACTGATATGCCTTTTAAGAAACAATAGGCAGTTCATCATCCTTGTCCTGTGCAGGCATACATGGGACTGTGCAGGCTTAAGAAATAATAGGCAGTTCATCATCATCATTGTCCTGTGCAGGCATACATGGGACTGTGCAGGCCAGCCACTAGAAGATTTTCTAGCTAGCCTAGTAACAGAGTAGGAGGAGCCCCTCCCAACTGGAGCTGTTGGAGCGGTTTTCCCACCTAACAGTCATGTACTCCAGGAAGGGGCTCCACACTCTCCCTCAGTTCTCTTTTTGCCACTGCTGGAGAAAAACAGTTCTTACTTACCTCGTGGTTTTTGGTTTTCAAAATAAAATGCTATTGTTCAAAAAGGGCTCCTCTTGTTCAACAAACATGAAGAGAATGGACAAGCACTCCATTTGCCTGTTGTGGGGAGAGCCGTAACATATTGGCATGTAAGATCTGCTAGCAGTGTACCCCAAAAGCCATAGCGGATTACGCCACTCACCTCAAGGCTGCTTTATGGGAAAAGGCTCTCTCTTCAACTGTTAACCCAGCAGCAATCTGCCCCAGTAAAACAGCCTGTATCCTTGGTCCCTAAACCAGTCTCTGACCACATTTCCTGCCCTGTGTCGATGATTTCGACCCACTTGGTTCCAAGGGCAGATCCAAACCAAAGATTTTCTGGGACACACACAAAAGTTCTGTCAAGGTCCTCTTCTGAACCTTCACTGAAGAAACACATCAAAGTCTAAACATAAGGCTCACTGGTCAGGTTTGATGGAAATGGTACTTCAAGGGGTACATGATGGGAATGATACTTCAAGGGGTACAAATGATACAACTGGATAAGCCAGTCTCAAAGGAACCAGAGCTGGCTCTAAAGACCATTGTTGAGATCAGTGGGTATACTACCCCACACATTCCATCTCCTTGTCACCAGCACGGTCCCTTTCGGTGTGCAAACTGGAGCCGTCAGTTGATGTGCCTATGGAACACATTCTAGGACCTCCTGCCCCACATTCTCAGTGGAAACATTTGGAACCATAGGAACAATATTCTTGCTGCCAGTATCATCAAGGATGGTCAGAATTGTCGGAACCATGCATGGAAAGGATGGGGCAGATGATGGAATGGCCACAGACACCCCTCACTCTGGACCGATTGCTTATGGTTCCGAAGAGGAGGAGGAATGCAGGTCCACAGCCAATTTGGGGTTGACTTCGGAACTGTCCCCTGATGACACTATGTGGGACCATGACCCCATATCCCCAAGTGAGTACTTTCATCCTTACTCTGAACAAATGGTCTGAATGGAACAATTGTTAAACAGCTAGATAATGTCCATGAGCACTAGACGTCATGATAAGATCCTAGACTACACCCCGTGTCTCCTGTCATCTGCCCATTGACTCTTGTGTTAGAATACCTACTGTCATTAAGGGACGTGGGATTATCAAATCCATCTATTAAAGTCCATTTAGCTGCAATTTCTGCTTTCCATGTCCTTTTGGAAGGGAAAACCCTTTTTTCACCAAAGGTTTCTGAAAGATTCCTCAAGGGCCTCTACAACATATATCCGCCTAGGGCTCCCATAGTGTTTCAGTGGTCTGTCATTGTTGTTGATCCATCTAATACAACCTCTCTTTGAACCTTTGGCCACTTGCTCTCTTGAGCATTTTCCTTCAAGGTTTAATTCCTAGTAGCTGTTATCTCTGCAAGGAGAGTAAGAGAAATTACAGTGCTTACAGCTGATTATCCCTTTGTAAAGTTCCATGACCATAAGGTAGTGCTAAGACCCAGCATTTATTTTCTACGTAAGGTAGTTTCTAGATTCCACTTGAGCCAGGACATCACGTTTTTCATGCACCCATCATCCCTCCTGAAACGCGCACACGGGTGGAAGACTTACCTTTTGAGGGTTCTTTGCTCTTCTCATTGAAGACTGATGATTTCCTGCAAAAAATCAACAGCAGCTCACTCTTTTGGAATAACTCCATCACAGGCTCCTCTGTATAGGCCTAGGTATCAGTCAAGATTCCCACTGTCCTACCAGAGCTTCCATCAGTCTTACCATCAGCAGACTTAACAGTATCCCCAACCAAGATATTCCTCCCAACCTTCTCAACAGAATCATCATAGGCCTAACTCGAGGTCTGAGTCTAGTCCTCTTTAATACCAGACTAAAAAGGACTACGTACAGGCTTCCCAGCCTTCCAACTAGTACCAACTCACCTCACCCCTCTTTCCATGACAGTTTGTCCAAGTTCTTAGGCCTTGAAAAGAGCCCGGGAAGATCTTTTGGAACATCTGAATAAATAGCGACGCTATAGACTGTCTCCCAGGAATCGTTGGTTCTATCCCGCCATCTTTTGGGGGGTTGGGAGTCCTGGTTTCACCGAGCACTTCATGTGATTGAGGATGGGTTTTTAAATTGTATAATATGCTTTTAAAATGTATATATTTTGGTAATTTTGTATTGTTGTTTGATGTTGCAAGTTTTATCTTGCCTGTAAGCCGCCCTGAGCCCTATGGGGGAGGGCGGGGTATAAATTTAAATAATAAATAAATAAATAAATAAATAAATAAATTACCAGAGTGGCACAACATTATCTATGATATCTGGGTGTTGTCCATTATTGAAAATGGTTACTGTTTAGAGTTCGCCCACTTACCTCCAGTGATTATGGCTGCACAAGCAGTTGACAGTTTTCCAAGAGTTAAATGTGTTGTTGGGAAAGGGTGCAGTTTGAAACTTAAGCCCCTTGGCTTCGTTGTTTGGTTAGTACTCCAGATTTTTCCGGGTGAATAAAAAAGGTGGTGGTTTACTTTACTTCCTATTTTGGATCTGAGAGGTCTCAATTTCTTCCTTAACATATGGAAATTCAGAATTGTTTCTTTGTTGTCAGTTTCACAATTGCTCAGCCTGGGAGATTGGGTCGTAGTCTTGGATCTCCGAGATGCTTATTTTCGCATTCTGATTCATGGTGACTCATAGGAAGTATTTACGGTTCTTACGAGAATATAGGGCTGCCTTTTGGTTTGGCCACTGCTCCTCGAGTGTTTACCAAGTGTATGGAAGTGGTAGTTGCCTATTTAAGATCTGAGGGATGTTCTATCTTCCCCTTCTTGGATGACTGGCTTTTTTACTGCCCCTTCTGCTCTAGACCTCCGGAGACATTTGTCATGGACCTTACACACTTGCCAAAAGCTCAGCTTACATATTAATGGGAAAAAAGTCGAACCTAATTCCCCGTCAACAAATGTCCTTTATTGGGGCTAGACTGGATTCTGTTGTGGCTGGAGTATTCTTACCAGAAGTCAAGGCCTTATCTATTAAACGCATGGTTGGGCAATTCTTGTCTAATCACTTACAAAAAGCCATCACCACCCAAAAATTATTGGGTCTAATGGCTTCGGCCCTTTACCTGCCTGAAAATGCGGCCATTACAGAATTGGTTCATAAACGTTTAACCCCATGCCGTTTTCTCAGAACTGCCGTTTTTCTATCCCTAGGGGAATCCTTAAAAGAATGACAATGGTGGACCTTCAACTCTAACCTGTTTACAGGAGTCAACTTTGGTTCCCATTCTCCTCAAATCACAGTTACCACAGATGCTTCCCTCTCTGGTTGGGGTGCCCACTGTGGGGATAGATGTGTCAGTTACACATGGTCCAGAACTGAATGGGCTCTACGTATTAACTGGTTAGAACTGAGAGCAATTCGCTATGTCTTTAACTCTTTTTCAGCTCTGCTGCATAAGAAGGTGGTCCAAATTCAGACCAACAACACCATAGTCATGTTTTACATCAACAAATGGGGGTACCGCCTCCCTTCCTTTGCATCAGGAAGCCACTGCCATTTGGGAATGGGCAACTGCAAACCATATATCCCTCCATGCCATTCATATTTTCAGCCTGGAAAATGTCACTGCAGACGTACTCAGCAGATTAGGAGACATGAGTGGTCCATTCATCAAGATTATATTATTCCCATTTTTGCAAGATGGGGTTTCCATACAGTGGCACTTTTGCCACAAGGCTCAACTCCAAAGCCCCCCTTTTCTGCTCCAGAGCAGGCACAGACCCACGCTCTCTGGCGGACACTTTTCAGTTTACCTGGAACCAGACTGTATTCTACGCCTTCCCTCCCCCCTGCCCCAAATAGGCAGGGTTGTTGCCAAGTTGGTCACAGACACCTCCCTGGTCACAGACACCTCCCATTGCATATTGGCCACTCCCTTCCAACCGAGGCAGATTTGGTTCTAGGTCCTCCTACACAGGTTGAAAGGCAGGTTTATCCACCTCCAGTTTGGTGTAGTAGTTAAGAGTGTGGACTCTAATCTAGGAGAACTGGGTTTGATTCCCCACTCCTCCACGGGCAGCTGCTGGTGTGACCTTGGGTCTCAGAGCTGTTCTCTCAAGGGCAGTTCTCAAAAGAGCTCTCTCAGCCCCACCTACGTCACAGGGTGTCTGCTGTGGGGAGGGGAAGGGAAAGGCGATTGTAAGCTGCTCTGAGACTGCTTCGAGTAGTGAAGGGCGGGGTATAAATCCAAACTCTTCTTCTTCTCCTTTGAGTCCCGGATCTCCTGAATGTAAAAGACACCCCCTATCCAGGGGTAGAGAACCTACACTTAACTGCTTCATTGCTGAAACGAGTGATCAATCTTTTTCCAACCCTGCAATTAATTTCTTGTTACTGCTCGAAAACCCTTGACTAGGAGTTCTTGTACCTTTAAATGGAAATATTTCCTATGCTGGTTGGGAAATACATAAGTGTTACTTGGCACCTGTCCGTTGCCTCTAGTATTGGAATACGTATTGTCACTTAAACACTCTGGACTATCAAATTCATCTATTAAGGTCCATTTGGCAGCAATGTCTGCGTTCCATGCCCCTGCAGAGGGAAAATCCCTTCTTTTCACACGAGGTTTTGAAGAGATTCCTCAAGGGCCTCAACAGTTTGTACCCACCCAGGGCTCCCACTGTGCCACAGTGGTCTCTGTCATTAGTTTTGATACACCTGATGCAACTTCCTTTCGAACCATTAGCCACTTGCTTTCTGGAGCATCTCTCTTTCAAGGTTTCCTTCCTAGCAGCCATTACATCTCCAAGGAGAGTAGGAGAAATTCCAGCTCTTAGAGCTGATTACTCATAAAATTTCACGACAATATGGTAGCGCTAAGACCCAGCATTTGTTTTTTACCTAAGGTTGTTTCCAGTTTTCACCTTAGTCAGGGTATCTCACTTCTTACCTTTTCCTTCCACCCATCGTCTGAGGCAGAAAAGAGACTACACACATGAGATGTAAAATATGTCTTACTGTTTTATTGAAAGAGAACAAGTGAGTTCGGGAAGCCGCCACAATTATTCGTCTGTTTCGCCGGACCTTCTAAAGGAAAGGCTGTGTCAGCCCAGATATCCAGCTGATTGTCTCTACTGGCAGGAACAGGCATCAGTCTAGTGTCCATCACACGAGCACAAAATATCGACCAGCATATGCCACTTTCCGACAAGGCATCCCATTGGCAGAGGTGTGCAAGGCAGCCACCTAAGCCGTCTGCAGACACCTTCATCAAGCACCACTCGATAGACGTTAATACAAGAAGGGAGACATCAGCGGGGACAGCAGTTTGGCGGTCCATTTTCCAGTGAATTGCTCACTCCACCACCTGGATAAGTCAGCTGGTTAGTCTCCCACGTGGAACTACACAGGACAATGACGACGAAAACGGTATTGCACTTCCCTGTCACTGTTGTTCATCGAGCTGTTACTGTGCAGGCACACATCCCTCCCTCCTACCCCACTCCGAGCTATTCCTCTGTTATAAATTTTTAAATCTCTGGCTCATAGTGGCGGCTCAGAAGAACCCAGGGAGACTCCAGAGTTCCTCTCTGGAGCACATGACCATTAGGTGGGGAAACGGCTCCAATCTCTCCAGCTGGGAGGGGCTCCTCCTGCTCTGTTACTAGGCTGGCTAGAAAATCTTCCGGTGGCTGGCCTGCACACCTGCACAGTCCCATGTATGCCTGCGCAGTGACAACTTGATGAACAACAGTTACAGGTAAGCGCAGCACTGTCTCTTTTCTTCCAGGACTTGGATCTGTTCAGTCTTGTACCAAATGTCTTTGATAAAACTGATCATTGTCTGAAAAATTTAATTGTCACTGGAAATTTGGTTGCTGTTCATAAAGCTCCAACTTTGCCTTCCGTTCTCTTCTTGAGGAATAAGTTTATATTTTCTTTTAAAGAAGCCAACCTGAAATACACAAGTGCAGAACACGTTTTAAATGTTGGCAGGTTCATTTTACCTCGTTGTAAATGATACCAGTGTTTCATAACTGGTTCATACAGTATTTCAGGAGACTCCAGGGGTCCACAAACCCTTCACAAGGATAGAGGGCGACCCCTCCTCACTTCCATCTAGCTAATGTGAACATTAAGAAGAAAGAGAGAAGAAGAGATTTATACCCCGCCCTTCACTCGGAGTCTCGGAGTGGCTTACAAACTCCTTTCCCTTCCCCTCCCCACAACAGACACCCTGTGGCAGGGGTGTCAAACTTGCGGCCCGGGGGCTGGATTAGGCCCCTGGAGGATTTCTATCAGGTCCGCAGTGGAACTGGCTTTCTTCTGCTTCTTCTTCCAGTTCTGCTGCTGCTGCATCATCATAGGTTTGCAGCTTACAGATACACACCTGAACAACATACTCAAGACTGCAACAGCACAGACATTTTGATGCAATAATTCAGAGCAAGAGGTGTCAGTTATCAGACACTGTTAAATACACAAAATATTGCAAGAGTGCTAATGTTTTAAGCATGTTTTTATTTTAAGTAAAAAAACACCCCACCCTTTGTTTTTATGTCCTTTATAAAGTTTATATCTCTGCTACCTGGCATTACATTTTATGACACACATGGCCTGGCCCAACAAGGTCTCATTTATGTCAGACCCTGCCCTCATAACAAATGAGTTTCATACCCCTACCCTGTGAGGTAGGTGGGGCTGAGAGAGCTCTTTCAAGAACTGCCCTTTCAAGGACAGCTCTTGTCAGAACTATGGCTTACCCAAGGTCATCCAGCAGCTGCAAGTGGAGGAGTGGGGAATCAAACCTGGTTCTCCCAGATTAGAGTCCGCGCACTTAACCACTACACCAAACTCGCTCTGTTTTCTTTTTTCTTTTAGTATTTGTGTGTGTGTGTGTCTGCACCTGGAAGTCACGCTGACCTCTGGTGACGGACCCCTACTGGGGGCCTGGAGGATATTCAGAGAGGTGGCTGAATAAAGCCTGCCCCTGCCTCCCAACTTGCCAGAGTCATCCCTGTTTAGCTTCCGAGATCTGACGAGATCGGGCTTGCCTGGGGTATCCAGGTCAGGGCAAGTCCTCTGTTTTCTTGGAATAAAGGCAGAGACTCTCCATCTCAGGGAAAAGGGATGGAATCAGTGTCATCCTCTTCTGAAGGTTCTTTGGAATGTTAAGAGCTGCTGCCCAAAGCAGTACAACTGGCTATTTATTGCAGAGGTGATTGTCTCAACTGTTTCCAAGGAACATTCTTAACATTTATATAAACAGTATTATAAAATGTAGAATGCCTGTATCACAGAAAAGCTAACTGATTTAGCAGGATAGGCAGAAGAGGGCCCATGATGCATATCAAGACACCCACAAAATTACTCTGCCACGTGGTAATTCATCTGTGAGCTGCTGGTTTGGGGAGATAAACTAGTTTTTTCTGGGGTAAAAATCCTTTTGGGGGTTTTGTTATCCCTGATGATCTCAAAATATGGCAAAACAGTCCTTTTTAGTGTTACTCAAGATTACGAAGCAGCAGAGAGAGAGAGAGAGATTTTTAGTGAAAAATGTCACACAACCTACAAGCATCCTTTTAAAAATGTCGGTCCCTTTTCATGTCCACCCTACTCCCAAATGAAAGGATAAAATCATGTAATGTATAAAAAATGGTCATGGCTTGGTTGCCTTTGGAAATGTCAAACAACAACTTTTCTACTGTTAAAGGTCTAATATAAGCAAAAAGCACAAACACAGAACTTACCTTCCATAAAACATACGAAAGGAACAAAAGCAAAAGAACTCCAATTATTGAACCAAATCCAACAAACAGCATTTGAACGCTCCATTTTGCTTTTTGGTTGTGCAGCCCTTCCAGAATGACCTGCACAAAATGAAGCACAATAGACATGTTGTAAACAAGCAGAAATCAAAACATAGTTCTGGGTGGCACATACATTCTTCAGCAATGGAGTACATACATTCTTCAACCATTCTTGGAGGCAACAATGCCACATTTTTTTTCATACATTTTTAAAAAATTAATTATATAATGTTACACTTTAAAATAGCAGCAGCGATGACATAATGTATATGACAACAGAAAAAAGGGGCGCAACAACATATCATTTACAAAACTATTTAAATATATAAACAGTTTTGATAAACTGACAACCATTAACTTCTGTGAAAATACAGTCTATTAAGCAAAATCCTTTTGTAGCCTCAACAAAACAGGAGGAGCTTATATTTAGCAGCTTTAATAGCCTCCCATTCAAAACATTCAAAATCTATCTTTTCTACTTAAGGAAACCGAATACTTAACGGATTGCGAAAAAGTTGTTCATTATGGTTAGAATCCTTATACACAGAAAAAACGTCTAACATAAACAAATCCCAGATTTTATGCACCCATTGCGCTACCATAGGAATTGCTTTTTCCTTCCAAGATCTGGCTATGAGAATTTTTGCCGCAGTAAGCCACATAATGCATGCATCAGTTGGATTGGAAGGTGGGTATATCTGACTTGAGTACAATGCTCTTTCAAGTAATTGTGTTTACAATTGCTCACCGAGTCCATTCTTTCCTATCTAGAAATTAATCTATGTATAACAAGAATTATAAGGTAAAAATCCTATCAAACTTGGCAAACTCCATGGCACAATTTAGCTTTCAGCAAGGTACCCAGGATATCCATTCGATTCCTGTACATTTGTAATTAGAAGTTATTTTCTCATAGGGGCCTTAGAACCAGAGATGTATGGATCCAGCTGCGGACTCTGTATCTGATGCTGAAATGAAGCTTCTTCCACCACCCAATCAATGATTGATATTGTATGTTCCAACAATCTGTTTTCCCCAGACTGGATGTGTGACAATCACTGATAAAGATCAAAGTGGATCTGGTACTCATCACTGACCATGCTTTCCCTCTGTGTGAACCCTGATTTCCAGTCTATTCCCTCTTCCCTGCAAACAGTAGAAATTTACTCAAGATGGGTAGCTGTGTTAGTCTGTCGCTGTAGAAAAGAGCAAGAGTCCAGTAGCACCTTGAAGACCAACAACGTGAAGAAGTGAGCAGTGATTCACTGAAGCTCATACCCTGCCACAAATTTTGTTAGTCTTTAAGGTGCTACTGGACTCTTCCTCTTTTCTACTGCTGCTTACAGACAAATACAGCTAGGGCTCTTTTTGTAGCAGGAACTCCTTTGCATATTAGGCGACACACCCCTAATGTAGCCAATCCTCCAAGAGCTTACAGTAGCCCCTGTAAGAAGAGCTCTGTAAGCTCTTGGAGGATTGGCTACATTAGGGGTTGTACAGGATTAACCCACTCAGTCCAGGAATGCGAGGGAATCCTGCACTTTCAGCACATTAAACAATAAACCACGAGATAGTCTATACTCTCTCTGGTCTTCATAACAATTTGCCACCAGAATCTCTTTCCAAGAGTTCCCGCCTTTCCTAAGGGAAGAGATCCAACCCCTTAGTTGGCATCTGGGACATGACACATTACAGTCAGAGTGGTAGCTCTATGTGGTCAGCGTTAGACACAAGATTTAGCCTTCGAGTTCAGTTACACATCAGAAACAATTAGAAATAAGAAGAATCTTTATTCAGTACAAAGCATAGCAAACAGACGACTAGAGGTTACGAAATAACAAATTCTATGGCTATTTGCCCTAACTACACATTAAGCAGAAATATAGTTACCAATTGAATTGTCCATAGTCCAAGATAGTCCATGACATAACAGCACAAGTAGATACAAAGGGATTTTGAAGAGAAATCCCATCTTGCACAAGCATGTGGTCCAGTTCACAAAGCAGCTCTTTGTTTCCCAAAAGACAGCATTCCAGGTGCAATACAGCAGCAATGGCAGGAGGAGCGAAGAGAGAACTTTCTCCCATAGAGATCAAGGAATTATACCCCAATTCCAGTCATAATTAGCTGTGGCCATCAGCCAATAACGAGCGGACAGGGTGTGTGCCCAATTGATGGTTGCCATAGCTGTGTGTGGGTATTGGCTAAGAGTTTGGGGCCCCGCCTGCAGTCAGGTGACCCAAGCTCCAGCTTTCTTCATGGTGTACGTAACATGTTCCATGTAAGCTAGGAGCCTTCAAGTCTGGTTCATAGCTTAGAGGTGTTAAGGAATGTGTGGTTATATGGCATGGCTATTAAAGCTCGGCCATTTGGTCTCACCATTTGGCTTGTAACAGGAAATAAAGACACAGCATGTCTTCAGAATGTCATCACAGAAGAAGGCATGTGAATTTAGAAAGCAATGCTTCTATACACTCTCCCCCTAAAGATGGAAATTCGGTGTAGATACCTCAATTTTCATCTAACCTACTCCTCAGGGACATGCATACATGTGAGGGTACAACTAAGTAAAACAAACAGAGTCAGTATACACTTACAGAATACATCATTACATAAGGAATACAGCGAATAATGCACAGCAAAAAACCCCACAATTTCTCTTCATGAAGCTTCCATTTTCGCTTCAGGCACAACTTACAAAGACATTTCAAGGCACAGTTCAGGTTACAGAAAACAAGCAATCAGGTTAGACTATTCAAGTAACAGTGTATGTTTGGTCTACATCACAGTAAATTCTAGACAATGCATCTGCAATCAAATCCTTTACTATGAGAAACATTTTGGCTTTCTCCAGGCCTCACAAGAGGTCACAGCAGCTGTCGCAGAGACAACTGAAAAGGGTCTGGAGTGTATTGAGGGATTCAGCACCCCGACCAGCTACCGTGGCAGGGCTGGTCAATCTCAGGTATGTCATCCCATACACCCCCACATAAATCAACAGATGGTACCGTCATGAGATCCACTCCTGGTACAGTCAAGCAAGGCGAAGCTTGCACACTAACAGTAAGAGACTTATATGCCAATTTGTCCCTATTAGGACTTTGGCATCACACAAAGCCTCCACAACACACATCAACTTTAGCCAGCAATTCTCAAGAGTTAGATCAGCTCTTTGGCTTCTAAAAACTGCTCATCTCCCTTGCACTCGGAGACAACCTCAGAAAAATCATTGCCCTCTCTCCCTCTCTGCCGATGACGCTGTTAGGGAAGGCGGGTCAAGGGCCTCAGGACCTTGGTCGGCCGACCAGCGTAGAGCTGCTCGTGACAAGCCTGACTTATCTATGATCGTTAGCAGATACTTCTTTCCAATTTTCCCTGGATAAGGTAGAGGGCCTATGACATTCACACCCCACTTAGCAAAAACTTCCTCTGGAAGGGCTGGGGTTTGTAGAGGAGCCCTTGGGTTATCCCTTTCATACCCCTCATATTGACATATGGCACAGGATTGCGCGAACCTTTTTACAGCATCATGTACCTCAGGCCAGTAAAAATTCCTAGAGTTTTTCTCTAAGGTCTTTTTTTCCTCCCAAAATGACCAGCAAACACGTCTTCATGTTACTACAGGGGTGTGTCGGCTAATATGCAAAGGAGTTCCTGCTACAAAAAGGAGCCCTAAACTGTTCTGTTACAACAGATTACCAAAACCTGCTATTGACTAGCTGTGGCCATCTGATGCAGAACTGCCTGACAGGTTAAAGGACTACTTCTCAGCGCTATCATTTTCTATTTAATCATAGTTTAAGAATACTTACATATGCAGTTTGTTTGTCCTTGTGTAGTTCAATAACTTTAGGACTGTGATCTGATGAAACTTTCCCTCTCACCTCAAATTTAAGCACTGAAGCGGCATCCTGTTTTTGAAAGATATGTCACAATACTTAAAAACAAATGCTGCAAGACAGATCAGAAGAAAGATACCTTGGAAAGTAAAATGGAAGTTATAAGTTCATGCAAGCGAAAGTTGGGGATCTCACAGGGCACAAGCCAACCACTTTTAAGCACTTTGGGACCCAATGATTTCTGCTAGTTAAACATGCACTCCAATCTCTGCAGATGAGATCAGTGAAACTTGAAAAAAAATGGATAGGATCTGGGCAAGGATCCTGATTCTCAGATATGTGCACTTATAAACCTCAGTATGATCAAAGTGTCCCTTACCTCTCGTAACAGTGATGGGGTGGCTTCCAGATAGATCTGCACAGTAGCTTCTTTCCCACTTTCCAGGTCTCCAAAGTTGCAATGTATTTGCAAACACAACGGGTCATCTTTCATACAGTACTGAAGAGAGAAAGTATCAGATACTGCTATGAATATTCATTAACTTTTTTACTGTTCTCATGCAGGAGTCCTGACAGCCAGTTTGGTGTAGTGGTTAAGAGCGGTAGACTCTCATCTGGAGCTATTATTATAATAGAATTATTCCTATTTGTTTGTTTATTTACTTAGAATATTCATGTTAAATAGTGGGTTCCATGTCTAGTAATCAGCTCAACTTTATTTGTGATTTCAGCAACAGCAAGATAAGACTCCAGAGCCTCAGCTCTGTTAAACAGCATGCAATTGCCACACCCAAACACACCCCACTCCCAGTGATGGGCTATTTATATAACATTACTACTAAACTGGTTACTTTCAGAATCCTGGCAGGCTATTGTTCTTGTGCTTCAAGCTCAGCCAGTCTCTGGGGTGATTCAATCAGGAATGATTGAATCCCAATACCTAACACTTTCTTAAAGCTAGAACCCAGACCACTAGTCCCTTAGGTTCTTTCCCAACAGGTGAACAGGTGAGGCTTCTTCTGTGGAGTCTGCTTAAGGGTTTGATTCCCCACTCCTCCACATGCAGCTGCTGGGTGACCTTGGGCAAGCCACAGCTCTCTCAGAGCTGTTTCTCTCAGAGCTCTCTCAGCCCCACCTACCTCACAGGGTGTCTGTTGAGGGAAGAGGAAAGGAAGGAGATTGTAAACCACTCTGAGACTCCAAGT
This sequence comes from Gekko japonicus, assembly GCF_001447785.1. Classification (NCBI taxonomy): domain Eukaryota; kingdom Metazoa; phylum Chordata; class Lepidosauria; order Squamata; family Gekkonidae; genus Gekko; species Gekko japonicus. The sequence goes on from NW_015162498.1 coordinate 695,846, forward strand.
GAAGGGTATAAACCCAATCTCTTATTATTATTATTATGGTTGGTCATGGAAAAACCACCATGTTTCCAAGACCAAATGGATTAAATTCCAAGACATAGTCTGGTTTAGTCGCATGTTCGTTTTCTACTAACATTTATTCAGGGAAAACAATAAACTAAATCTCACATACATTGTTGTGCTGCTACCCTCTATCAGTGCACTCAGTACATTTGAATCTGCACTGGATTCTTGAATTTAATTCACACATCTGTGGAAATTCCATGCTCCAACCTCACCAAAGACAAGCCTAGTTTCAGCCAAGTTCCTTGCAAAAGCTCCCCAGTAGTACCCCACCCAACCTGCCCTGTGTGGTTAACTCTTCCTTCCCACGCCACCCATCTCCTGTCCCATCCTGTGCCTTTCCCAAGGCTTCTCTGATTCATAAGGGACGCTTTTGAGAAAGCACAGCAAGCTGCCGAAAAGCGGGGACAGCAGAAATCTATTCCACATGCAGAGCTGAATTCATGGTTCTCTGGACCCAAGCCTACATATAAAACTGGGTATTTTTAGCAGTTCCCAAAACAAATGATCAAATACATCAGAGGAATTACCAATAGCCTCTTGTCGGGCTTTGTAAGGAAGGTGATCATATCCTGCAGGATGTTCTCATTTGTCTCTGGCAAGATGCATACTCTGACATTTCTGTAGATACATTTTCCAGCTGTAGTCTAAAAATGAGCAAGAGCACAATTAGTATTCTAAATCCAAAGGCAATAAAATGGCGAGCTCTACCTTTGTGAGCAGCCTTTTACTTAGAAATATGCCACCCACAGCAGCAACTAACGGAAGCATTTCATTTCATACACAGCATACTGAATTCGGTTCAAGGTGCTGGTTCTTACCTATAAAGCCCTATATGGTCAGGGGCCTACATACCTGAGGGACCGCCTTTCCCCACATGTTCCCCAGACAGCACTACGATAGGGGTCCCAAAACTGTTTGGCCCTTCCAGGCCTCAAGGAAGCCAGGCTGGCTGTGACGAGGGCCAGGGCCTTCTCTGTGGTGGCTCCATACTGGTAGAATGAGCTCCCGGAGGACGTCAGGGCCCTAAGGGACCTTTTACAGTTCCGCAGGGCCTGCAAGACGGAGCTCTTCCACCAGGCTTTCGATTAGGGAGCCGCACCACCTAGAGCGAGGCCCTGGCCCCCAACACTAACATCAACATCAACCCATCAACAGCCTGACGCAACCCAGACCAGCTGTCGGCATATTGTGATGGCTGCAAACATCGGCCATCGTTATGTTAGTTGTATTAGCACTTTATAATTTACTATATTTGGGATTGCATTGCAATTTTATCAATCTTCCTTTTATACAGTTTGTAAGCCGCCCTGAAACTGCTTTGCAGGGAGGGCAGAGTATAAGTCAAATAAATAATAATAATAATAATTGGGCTAGGCTATTAAATTCCCAAAGGCTGGCCAAAATTTAAAAGAGAAGAAAAAGCCTTGTAGCCAGAAATTTTGGGTTGGTGGGGCATGGGGGAAATTTTGTGGAGCAGCGGGGGAGGGGAGGGAGGGAGCGGGGCAGCCAGACGCCTTCCCTGAACTCCAGGTGGTGATTTTGCCACTTGGAGATCAGGCGTGGGCAGCCCCCCCGCTAGAAAAACAGCAGCCGCCCCCCTCCCTCTCCTCCTGCAAGATTTAAAGGGCCCGCTGATCAGCTGGGGGGGGCTTTAAATCTTGGAGGAGGGGAGGGAGAGGGGCGGCTGCAAGATTTAAAGGACCCTCCAGCTGATTAGACTGTAGCTCTACGACAGTGATATCCCTCTTGCATCTCTATATGAAACACAGACAAACTGGTCATACCTGAGCGCCTAAAATGTTGAAGAGCCGGTTGTCTTTTGGTGCAATAGAATTGGGTATCTGTATCTTCAGGTCCACATCGGGAGCTAGACTTAGGCCAGGATTGCTGACCTTAGAAGTAAAACAGGCCACAGTAAGGAGAAACAGAATAGGAAAATTCAAATAAGTAAATCGATATTGTGAAGGGTCACAAGCAGCGTTCCCTCTAAGCTGGGTTAGTGTGAGCTAGCTCACAGTTTTTTAGCCTCCGGCTCACACATCTTTGTCTTAGCTCAGGAAGGATGGGGCTCCAGAGCAAACTGATTTATGCAGCAGCCAAATCGCTCGCTCACAACTTTAATGCCAAGAGCTCACAAAGTAGAATTTTTGCTCACAAGACTCCACAGCTTAGAGGGAGCACTGGGCACAAGCCCATCAGGAATATGCGAAAATATATAAAACATAAATAGCTTGCAGTCAGTGGTTGGATTCTCAGTTGCCATCCATTCTTGACTGTTCTTTTCCCCCCCGTTACACAAATTCACAGCTCAGAAAGACTTGGAAACATTTTTGTTCCTTCATTTTGATCACCCTCTTGTACTCGTTGACAACACAACTACATGGTGTTTTTAAGACTTAAAAAAACTACACTGTCTTCACTGAACGACCGAAAACAACTTGTGTGAGCAGGTAACTTTTCATCTAGGAAAATACTGTGGAAATTATGTTCCAAGACTTTTTGAAGGAGATAACGACAGAGAGTTTCACTGGCCAGAATGTGTATCAATACTGACGGCCATTGGATTAGCTTCCCGATAAAGAAATGCATTTCCATATGAAGTATCAAAGTGAGGAGCAACGATTTCCCCCATGCCAAGTTCAATTTTGGTTTATAATTCACTTCTCAAAGTCAGTGGACACCGAAAATGGTTTCTCTGGCAAACCACACTTACATGGAAAGTAAAGTTGATTGTTTCCTTCATGCAAGTAATGGCTACATTCTCTTCACTAGGTCCATAAACAAACGACATTGGTGATACAAGCCTAAAAATGGAGTGTTCCAAAAGGACAGAAAATACAGCTTTATACTCCTTGTACGACAATACACGCACATTTAGCTTTTTTAGCTTCAAGTGGTAGCCTTTCCTATGCCATTCTAAAATCTGAATATTTGATGTTACATTTCAATAGAAATAAAGGTGACCCTACAACAGCCTGGTCTTACAACAGAAGCCCATGTGAGGCACAATTAACACAATTTGCCTCTCCTGTCTTTTAAAAAAACCCTCTGAACCCTCCTTCCTTATACTTATTTGCAGGGGTCATTTCCTGCAGGAGCGCACAGGAGCGCACAGGAGCGGAGCTCCGGCACTAAAGAGCCCAGGGGGCGGGCACATGCAACAAGCCCCACCCCCTGCTCCCAGCAGCCCTCAGTCAGAGCAAGAAGCAGCCAGGTAAGTTGTAGAGCTCCCCTCGGTCCAAAACAGTCCAGTGGCACCTTTAAGACCAAATTTTATTCAGGTACAAGCTCTCCCTCCTCTGCAAGGAGAGATCTGCATTTTCTCTCCCCCCACCCCAATAGCTAGCAATCCAAAACAGTCCAGTGCAGCCTGAGTGGTGGGTGTTGCCTTCTGACACACTTCTGGTGATGTCAGGGGGTGTGGCTTATGCAAATAAGTTATGCTAATGAGTTATGCTAATGAGCTCCTGTACCTCTTTTTCTACTAAATGACCCCTGCTTATTTGTAGGTTCAACTGTGCACTATTCCCCATACCTTTCTGACAAATACCATTATCCCAGTCTCCCAAACGGCCCCTGCTGACACTCCTGGCTCCAAACTTCTCTGGAATTCAGGCTCAAGCTCGGAGTTAGCTTTGCATCAGGCCACTTCGCCACCGGAGCATCTCCCTCTCCTTCCTGGTAGAAAATGTAACTTGCAGCAGCAGCAATTTAGAAGAACTGCTGCTCAGCTCATCAGGAGAGGGGAGCTGCATTGTGAGCAAAGCCCCAGGCAAATGTAGCTACTCGTAATAAGGTTTTGGAAGCCCTGGGAAACTGCAATTCCCGGAAATATGGAGTCCATAATAAGTATCCAGAAGCCCTCCATAATCACGTTTCCCAGGGATTCTGACACCTCATCAAGGATGCAGAATTACCAGCCCTTCTGAGGACCGGGCAGTGCGGGGGGAGGAGCTGGAGGCGTCAGGCTTTGTCATGCCACTGATTACATCACCACGACCACAAGGAAAGCTGGAGGCTAAATTGAACATAAGGCTAATTTGAGTCCAGTCTGAATCAAGCCCCAATCCCATGTTTTAGGTGAGCCGGTTGGAGCCAGGGGTACCTCCGTAACAGAGATCCATACATTGTTGCTGTTGCTTTTTTTCAGTCCATGTAACAGTTTACATTCATTTGAAAATTCGGCATCCGCTCACCCATGAGCATTCAGCTCCACCTCATACTTCTGAGGCAAAGTTAAAGTTAGCCTGTTATCCAACAGTATGTCCTCGTCTTCTTCGTTTTCACTAAGGAAGGAAGGAAACATTACAAATTTACTCCTGTATTCAATACAGATAGGGTTTTTTTGTTAGTCAATCATTCCTGAACTGTACGTTTGGTATTAACATCTGGTATGTTCCAGCCAAAGCACCTTCAGTTCCCTCTGATATAGGGGAAAAAACCCTATTATGGTCATACCCATGTTTTCGTTTAGTTTCATGCATCATCAGTTCTTTTTCCAACTCCCCACTCTTGATTTTAAAGGTAGGGACAATATTAGTCAGTGTTCCCTCTAAGCTGAGTTAGTGTGAGCTAGCTCACCGTTTTTTAGCCTCCGGCTCACACATTTTTGTCTTGGCTCAGGAAGGATGGCTCCAGAGCAAACTAATTCATGCAGGAGCCAAATTGCCCACTCACAACTTTAATGCTGGTAGCTCACAAAGTAGAATTTTTGCTCACAAGACTCCGCAGCTTAGAGGGAGCACTGTCTACGACGGCAATCTGCATCAAACAACATTTACCAGGTTGCATTAATGCTGATGATGAGGTCATCTCCTGCCCTCGTAAGCGAGCTTGCATCCAGCAGAAAACTAAAATCCAGCTGTGGAATGAACACAACAATTAATTAACTTTATTTACAGCTCTTTTTTCTCACTGGGATTCACAGGCAGATTACAAAATATGGAAAACAATTCTGTATCTATAAAATGTCCAACAAGCAATGCAATAGGACTAGGATTACATCACTGCAGGGACAGTTCAACAATGACCAAAAAATGGTCAAAGTCAGGGCTATTTTTGGGCAGAAACGCACATTCAACAATAACTAAAAATGGTCAAAGTTATGACATACAATAATGAAAAACAAGGTTATAAACATTTCTCTGTTTTGCATATTCTGTGGAATGAGAAACTATGGGGACCCTCTTGGCCTGCTCAAGTATTTGAGTAGGCAAGTTGCCAATATTACTCATTTGGAGGGTGGCACCTTCAGAAGTTTGCACTATATACCGCTTTTCTAACCCATTTAGTTATCAGTCTAATCTGTTGAAGGAAGTACTATTGAGCCTAATGGGATTTACTTTTGAGTGACTTCTTAATAATGTAAACAAATATGGAAAACAATCCCAGCAAATCCTATACATGCTGGCATCCTTGTCACTAAAGAACACATCATTTTGCCACTATCAATTTCAGTGGGTGTGGCCTATTATGCTAATGAGTTCCTGCTGGGCTTTTTCTACAAAAAGAACCCTGTTCAAAGTTATGACATACCATAATGAAAAACAGAGTTATAAACATTTCTCTGTTTTGCATATTCTGTGGAATGATAAACTATGGGGGCCCTCTTGGCCTGCTCAAGTAGGCTGTTCCACAAGGTAAGAGCCCCCACAGAGAACGCATCTGAGTAGGCAAGTTGCCGATATTACTCATTTGGAGGGTGGCACCTTTGGAAGTTTGTACTATATACCGCTTTTCTAACCCATTTAGTTATCAGTTTAATCTGTTGAAGGAAGTACTATTGAGCCTAATGGGATTTACTTTTGAGTGACTTCTTAATAATGTAAACAAATATGGAAAACAATCCCAGAAAATCCTATACATGCTGGCATCCTTGTCACTGAAGAGCACATTATTTTGCCACTATCAATTTCAGCCTCAGTTTTTAATTCCTCCTAAAACTGTTGTTGCTAGAATGAGGGGAGCATTACAAAGAATGTGCTGAGCCAGAGAGAAGTAATATCACAGATCTTAGTTGTACGGCTACTTGTTAATCATGCAAAAGAAGAAAGAGGAGAAAAAAACTTTTATGCTAAAAGAACACACATGAAGCTACTCATCACATTAGACTACAGGTGCACTCCTGGACATGAGCGAAGCTTAGAATGACAAGCGAAGAAATTTATTTTTAAAAGGAAAGAGCTCTTCATTTTACCTTTGACAGGTGATCTACATATAAATACCCGACACTGCAGTCAAGTCTCACGGCATGCGTTTCCTTTTCTGAGACTTCACAAAGTATCTGTTTTTCTTCCTAGGGCAATAAAGGAACAATTATCTGAAGTAACTGACAGAAGGAAAAAAGGGGACATTTAGCAACTGTAAACTTATTTTTTAAACCATATTTATATATGTGAATGAGAAAATTTGCCACTTCTAGTTGACTCTGGATGCAGTGTTCTTTAGGCTTTCTTCGCGTGATCCCTGCTTCCTTCCACCTGTTCTCCTTTATGTAAAGGTTCCCTTGCTCGAAAGCCAGTCGAATCCGACACTGGGGTTGCGGTGCTCATCTCCGTTTCAAAGCCGAAGAGCCAGTGCTGACCAAAGACGTTTCCGTGGTCTTGTGGTCGGCATGACTAAACACCAAGGCGCACGGAACGCTGTTATGAGTCCTTTATGTTATGAGTCCTTTATAAAGTACCTTTATGAGTTGGTACTTATTTACATTATGAAGTATGACCTCTGTACTTCCCCAGCCTTTCTGAGCCTGTGGGCACCTTTGGAATTCTGACACAGGATGGTGGGTGCAGCCACAAAATGGCAGCCGCAGTAGGCAAAACCAACCATAAAATGTCAGAAAGTGAGGCTATGTGTAACTCTAATAGTAGACTTCGGTATTTCAGACAGAAGTTCTGTGTTAGGATACCTTTGAAAATGAATATATTGTTTAAAGTTCATGGATTGTGTCCATCTTTTGCAAATTATGCCATGGGTGAGGACACTGAGGTGGGCCACAGAACCCCACTTGGTGGGTTGTGTGAGATCTTGTAGAGCCATCATTTTATTTTGGAAAGACTTGCTCCTCATATATAGAGCAAAAGCATCACCATCTTCTCTCTATGCACAATAAAAGGAGCAGTGGAATAGCAGAGTGAGGTCAGTGAGCAGAGGACATGGTCTTTTTTAAGCACAGGGAGGGCTCCTCTACCTCCTGTCATATAAGTATGTGATGTTACTTCCTGTCATGTGCTTGCAACGGCATGTGTATCATGCTGCCATTGGGAGGTTAAAGGCGAGTCCTGTAACAAGCTGAAGACCACTGGTTTAAACCAATTGCATTAAGTTGCCGATGACGCACCACTTTTTCCCTGGAAGTTGAATACTGTCACCCTTCAATTAAAAAAAAATCTAGATTAAGTTTGTGGAGGGGAGAAAAAAAATATACACTCAGATTCTTACCAGCTCTAGAATTTTGATGAAATAAAGACCTTTAGGGAGCTGGATGTGGAGGGCAGTTTGATAGGCATCATCACCAGCATTGTACAAGGTGACGTTTAACATCAATGTTTTCATACTTCCAACTGCAAGATAGGATTTCTTTTCATGTGTCCTGTGTAAAATGAACATATGTTAATTTAATTGTGGTATTTGTAAAAATGCAAGTGTCCAGTAATAGACAGCTCAGTTTCTCTCTAATCTCAGGGCAGTAAATACCCTGGGAGAGCTACAATTTGCTCCCAGGCTGAATATAAGAAAAAACAACCCCTCATGAAACAATTCGGCAGCATAAAATGATCCTTGGTCTGCTCTCCTTTGGGAGTTAAGAAACCATCTCCTCTGTTTTTCAGGAGGAGAAAATAAAATTACTTTTTCTTTTTTGCAGTCTTCAACATTTCTTGACTTTATGATGGTGTGCATGCAAGCACTTGGTAAAGTGGTCACCACCCAAGCTCATATGAATGATCAGACTACCCCAGGTGGGCCCTCTCAGTTGTCTCTGTATCTTACCAAGTGGTAAGGAGGCCATCACGACACATCAGATGCAAACACAGAATCATAGAATCACAGAGTTGAAAGGGGCCATATAGTAGTAGTAGAATGGTTGTCTATATCTATTCCCTTAGACCAAGCAAAGAACTACAAAATTTTGGGATAAACGCTCTCATCTCCAATATGGCTTGGTCATCTATAACATCCCACAAAGAGTCATGTTGGATTTTGCCATGCATCCAGTGCACATGTGTGGAAATATTGTCATCTGTGTGAGCTATTGTCCTGCCAAAGAATAAATAGATTTTACCACTCCCCTTCAGGAATGTAATTCGCACACTGTGGAGTACACAAGTTGGGTCCAAGGTACCCATGCTACTTACTACGTTAACAGTCAAATATGAGTTTCAGATTTTCCTCAGTTCCTGTTGCACACAGTGCCCAATTTGGATAATGACTGTGGCACATATGGAGAAGGGTCTTTGGCCTCCCCCCCACACACTCACATACACCCTTTTCCTGACTCAAAATGGTCCTATGGGGCATTATTTGACCTGTTGGGGCAAGTCACTAGTGTACAGGGAGCCAGTTTGGTGTAGTGGTTAATTGCGTGAACTCTAATCTGGGAGAACTGGGTTTGATTGCTTGGATGACCTTGGGCAAGCCATAGTTCTGTCAGAGGTGTCCTTGAAAGGGCAGTTTCTCTCAGAGGTCTCTCAGCCCCACCTACCTCACATGGTGTCTGCTGTGGGGAGGGGAAGGGAAAAGAGTTTGTAAGCCACTGAGACTTCGAATGAAGGGTGGGGTATAAATCCAATCTCTTCTTCTTCTTCTCTACATACATGTGGCTTCCCTTGAATTAGGAAACCTGCACAGGGGGATTGGGGAGAACCTGAAACTCACATGTGATTGTGACCCCAGGCCCAACCTTTGTAATCTGTAATGTATGAATTTGCCTTTAGTGTGGTAACACTCCCCTCATCACTTAGCAGGACTCCTTGGGTAACCAGAGTACCATTTGGTTACGTACACAGCACAGTAAATTGCAATTTTGTAAGCAATCTCTGTAACCATCCTCTCTCTGCCCAAATTTTCAGTCTCCTGATCTTCATCCCGCTCTTCGAGCATTTCCACTGCAGTATCTATGTTTGGCTGGGAAACCTGGGTAAAAATTGTTTCCTTTGTCTATCCCTGTCATTTTAAAATGCTACTAAAGCATACCACTGTTTAATGATGGCTTTCATGTCACCTTGCACAAGCTAACTCTTGCATTTCATTTACAGCCAAGGTTAATATACAACAGGACCCGTGCACATGAATGAGCATGTCTATCTTATGTTCCACCCAGTGTTCTCTAATCAAGTTAACAAGCAAAGGTACCTAAGAGGATTCAAAAGTAAACTTCAGTTTGACATTAAAGTTTAATTAAGACTTGCAGAAGAGCTGCCTGGAAATAGACATTTATCAAATATTCTGGCTTGAGACCAACACATTAGTCACTGAACACCTTGGGGAGAAAAGTTGGCACTTAGACAGGCAACAGAAGGTAAAAAGCACCGCATAAGCAGCTCAGTCCCAAATTAAAGAGAGAAACACAAGCGTTAACATTTCAGTAGCTGGATCTCAAATTTATGCCAAACGTCTTGAAGTTCTTTTTTCACATATAAATATAATTGGTGTTCTCTTTCCGGTTGTATATTTTGCTTTGTTCACATAAAACAAAAAAAGGTGGCCTCAAAGTGACGTGTGCATATGCATATCATAAAATCACAAGGTACATATTTGAGAGTGTGAGAACCAAGTGTGAGAACCGGTAATTTATGGCTCATTGTTATTCACTAATCAAATACAGAATATCCATCTGAAATATATACAGCCGGTAACAACCTAAACTATTGGATTAGAATATGCTAAGGCAAATGAATAGGTGGGTATACAACTGCAAAGTCGTAACAGCCACCACCTAATTTTATTAATTTATTACAAACATGTAGGCCTACTTTGCTTTTGCTTTTTTTTAAATGGATCCTATGCTTCTGTTTTGCGAATGGTGGCAGTTTCCACCAGCACAAGGAGAATTCTGGATGGGTAGCCATGTGAGTCTGTCTGTAGCAACAGAAAAGAGCAAGAGTCCAGTAGCACCTGAAAGGCCAACAAAATTTGTGGCAGGGGATGAGCTAGAAGTGAGTGATTGCTCACTTCTTCAGATACCAGGTATCTGAACAAGTGAGCAGTGAAGGGCTGTCATATAGAGGATGGTACGGAGTTGTTTTCTGTTGCCCCAGAAGGCTGGACCAGAACCAACGGGTTGAAATTAAAACGGAAGAGTTTTCGGCTAAACATTAGGGAGAACTTCCTGATAGTTAGAGTGGTTCCTCAGTGGAACAGGCTTCCTCAGGAGGTGGTGGGCTCTCCTCCTTTGGAGGTTTTCCAACAGAGGTTAGATGGCCATCTGACAGCCATGCTGATTCTGTGAACTTAGGCAGATCACGAGGGGCAGGAAGGGTTGCATCTGTGCTTAGTTCTTGTGGCCCTTTCTTACATGCCCAGAGACATGCCAATTGCCACTTTGGGGTCAGGAAGCAATTTTTCTCCAGGCCAGTTTGGCCAGGGATCCTGGAGGTTTTTTGCAATCTTCTGGGTGTGGAACACAGATCCACTGGATGTGTGGTGGTGGGGGAGGTATTTGTGGATTTCCTGCATTGTGCAGGGGGTTGGACTAGATGACCTTGGCCCATCTTGGAATGGATGGAGCACACAGACCTATGGGCTGCAGGCTTGTCCCTGCACACAGCTCCCATTGAAAGGAGCAGGCTGAAGAGGTGTGTGGCATTCAGTGACCCTCTCTTGGCCCAGAAGAACGGAAGGAAAAGTGTTTGGGGAAAGGAGGGAAATGGGTGGAAGCAGCATGGTTTGGGAAATATTCTGCTCCCCTCCAGTGTTCCCTCTAAGCTGAGTTTGTGTGAGCTAGCTAGCTCACAGTTTTTTAGCCTCCGGCTCACACATTTTTGTATTCCCTCAGGAAGGATGGCTCCAGAGCAAACTAATTTATTCAGTAGCCAAATTGCTCGCTCACAACTTAAATGCCAGTAGCTCACAAAGTAGAATTTTTGCTCACAAGACTCCACCGCTTAGAGGGAACATTGCTCCCCTCACGTACTGACCATTTTCACTCTGAAAACCTCCTCACACGTTTCACTTTATGTCCGACTCAGACAGGCTGAGATTTAAGCGGACGGGAGCACAGCCCTGATATCCGGCACAGACCCAAGCAAGCCAATCAACGACCGTAGATGTGATGCCTGTAATATCTGACCACGCCCTCCAACCCAGAAACTTCACCCTAACCCTAAGAACACGGGAAAGTCAGAGAAGATCCTCAGCTCTGACAGACAAACATATTTTATTGTGTTTCATGACCCTTTCCTGCTTCAGACCGAACATAAAATTCCACAGGAAAAGAAAGGAGTGATTTCTGCGGATTTACTACACCCACCGCAGACTTTCATTCCGTTCTCCTGCTGTCCCCTACATTCCTCCGCACCAGAAGAGATCCATTCTGTATGTGGAAATGACCAGTGGACCCAAGACAGTATTACTAGCGCCAGCATAGGTCGGTTGCTTACGGGAGTCGTTCTTTTCTCTTACGAAACGAGTTTTAAAATGTGATTTTATAGTATTTTAACTCAGTCTCACGGTATGTATTTTATTGCAAGCAATGTGTTAGCCTCTTGTAATGGCCATTGGCCCTATGCAATAAAACTGAACTGAACTATATTTTAAAAAACCCCACATACAACTCCATGTTCTATGGTATTAATGGTATTAAATTTAATGGTGTTAAATTAGAGTCACTGAATCTTAGAAAAACGGAGGGATTCTGAAACACGTATGCTGATCATCAAAAATGTAGGGCTGGATCCAGACTAGATTTTTCATTGGTACGATAGCCTCCCTCCTCCCACTGCAGATGACCACGAAATTCTGCTCCAAACATTTTGTGATTCGTGTATCTCAACCATAATGGAAGCCATTTTGTCATGATGCTCACTACCTGTTCCCAAAGCTCCAAGCACGCCCACAGGATCAACAAAGTTCGGAGTCCCCTGGGCCATAGCTATGGTGGTGCTATTCGGGGCTCCGCCCCCCCTTAAAGGGACAGCTCCACAAGATTTCCTTCCAAAAATGCTTTTTAAGTCAAAATTGTTTTAAAAGGTGCACGCTCCCTGGCCACACTGCAGCCAGCCGCATGACAAACAGACCCAAGAATCACTTTTTTAAAAGACGTGAGTGAGAATCACCTTCCCCTACAAGCAGAAACTGCAGCACTGCTGCTCTCTCTGCCGTTTTAGAAGGTGTTTTTTTTTTAATTAAAGAGGTGAGAATCACCTTCCCCTGACAAGACCCACCCCAGCTTTTCCTTTTCCCATGTCCCCTGGCTCTTCCTTTTAGAAGCCTTTTTAAAAGACCCAGCAAGCACGTCTTGGCTCAGCAACCCCGGCAACTTGTTCCTTCCTTGTTATTTTTATTCAAAAAATAATGGCAATTAATGGCAGCCCCACCAGGAAAAAAAAGTTGCCCCATAAGCCACAAGATCCTGGCTATGGGCCTGGGGGGCCCTGATGCAACTGCTTAGGATTGCTCTGGTGGCATATCTTTATTACACTTTTTAAACAACATCTTCTTCGGTAACCTTTGTTCCACTAGAAACGCATCCAATTCAATCTGTTTTGAAGGTTACCGGTAATCTATGTGTGTTAATGCATACTCTGATAAAGGGGAAAAATTATCTGCCCTTTTCATCAGAAACCAGGCATATGACACTTACTTTGGAAGTCCAATATTTCCAGAAACGCGCAAGTCAGCAGAACAGTTTTCTTGAGAGCAAAATCTTGCAAAAGCAAACTGAAAGAACAAAAATAAATTATCCATGTTTAAATACAATACAATACAAGGGGTTGGATCCAACAGCTCCCTTCGACTAAGTGAAGCACCTTCCCTCTGCCAGAGCAAGACTTCTCGTACCAGAAGGCTCCTCACTTAACGGCAGAGAGTCATTAGACCCAATTCTCTGAAGCAACTTCTTTCACTATGAAGTTCACAACCCTTCATTCAAATCATGTATCTTGATCCGCTCTCGGCCTGCATTCACGTGCAATGGCAAATGACTTTCTTTCCCTCCCTGCTTCCTGGAAATCGCTTTTCCATCCCTAGCAAACCGCAATGCAAACACAAAAGTAACGTGATACCTTTTATCAAGACCAAACAAGATTTTTTTTTGCTATCAAGTCACAACCAACTTATGGTGACCCCCGTAGGGTTTCCAAGGTAAGAGACATTCAAAGGTTGTTTGCCAGAGCCTGCCTCTGCATAGCAACCCTACCTCTGCGTAGCAACCCTGGGCTTCCTTGGTGGTAGTTTCTGAGATCTGATGAGATTGGGCTGTCCTGGGCTACCCAGGTCAGGGCACCAAATGAGATAACCTAGCACAGCGTGGTCGGGAGAGATGCCACAGGCCATGATCTTAAGGCCTCACCCTGTAAGCATCCTGTATCGGTAAGAGGTTTGCTGCTTTATCCAAATTGCACCAAAAACAAGTGAGATGCACTGTAAAAAATCAACAGTGAAAAACAACAAACCAAGCAAGGTAACACTCAAATCAACTGTAATGAATTAATTATTCAAAAACTTTATATATTTTTCATATATCAAATATGCCAATTATCAAAATACTCTCAACTATAAATATATAAACCATAACATACATTAACAATGTAAAAGGGGTAAAAGACCCAGCTGAGCTCTGAGCAGGAACAGGAGCAGGAGACAGAAGGGTGAGTATTTAAGAAAGCTCCTTGACAGAGGCACGAGCCTCT